>NW_028245136.1:0-26979 GCF_964263255.1 Lissotriton vulgaris
CCCGCTATCTTCCCTCGGGTCCACGAGGGGAGACGGAGACTGCGGTCCGGCGTCCCAGACGAGGCGGTGAGGAATGCGGAGGATCCCGACCAGAGCCCTAGTCGAGAGAGCAAGGTCCGAGGTGTCCGGAGGCCCACCTGTTCCAAAGCGCATGCGTAGGAGAATCGTCACCTGACGCAGTCCAGTCCAGTCCAGTTTCCGTTCCGAGGCCTTCAGTTTCTTGCTTCCCGGTGAGTACCGTTGTTGGGAACGCATCTAGACGGGTTCATTCATTTGTGCTCGGTAAAGACAGGTCTGGGTACACAGGCCTGGTCCGTACGTGTTCACTTAGGTGGATACGGTCCGACGTGTCTCTTTATGGGACCGGTCTGTACTGTTTTAGCAGTGCATCTAGTCTAGTAATTCAGTGATCCAGCATCTAGTGTTGCTACTCACGTTTTCCGTTAGGCTCTTATGTGTTTTTTTTGTATCAGATAACATGTCTTCAATATGTTTTGATGTTGTGGTATGAGTGACTGTACTGTTTTGCTATTCATTACTGTGGTTTATTGTGTCCACATTTGAAGGGATCCGATCATGCCGCTGTTTTCTAAATTACGTCAGATAGGTACTAGAAAAGGGATACTAGAAGAAGCAGTTCCTGTCCCACCTAGGGACACTCCAGGGTATTTTATGTACCACAAACACGGCTTAGATGCTGTGCTGTATTTAGACTTATGGGTGAAATACACCAAGAATCTGGAAGAGAAGTTTAGATGGCCTGCCTCAGGGACATGGGATGCCGAGTGCATCATGAGAGTAGAAGAATCATTATGGAAAAAGAAATCCAGACAATCCCAGAAAGATGCCATAGAATTGTGGCGTAAAGAATCGCATAGACGAACAGAAAAAGAACTCAGGAAAGCCGAGAGAAGTAGAGAAGAATCCGAAAAAGCCAGAGAAAAAGAGTTAATAGAAGAAGGAGAACAGGTCAGATCAGAACAATTAGACCGCCCAAAGAAATGCACTCATTACAGGCATGTATCCAGTTTTAACCGAGGGCCTGCTCAAGGCGACCCCGGAAGTACCCCGTAGCTTGCCACCACCATTGGTTCCGACCCAACTCCGTCACAAAAAGACCGCAGCAGACATTTTCCTTTCTTCCTATTTAGATGATGTAGCTCCAGAGTATACCAATGCACCCGTACAACCAGTTAATAATGTACCGCAGCATCTTCCGGCTGCTTTAGCCACGACCCCTCCACGCCAAGATTCACTTCCCGCACCTACTGTCACTTCCCCTGCTATTGGTTCCCCTACTACCGGCCCTCATAATCCTTTTTCGACAGATGCGACCCAGAGTCAGTCCCCGACACATGTACCTCCCCCACACACCATGACGTCAAGTCATGCTCATGGTTCTGCTTCAGGAGGTGCCGTAGGAGGCAATTTCACACCCCGCCACAAATTACATCGAGTGACAATGAGAGACTTAGCATCACAGCATACTCCAAAAACGATGCCTCAAGAAAAACTTAAACAGTATCTTACTGATTGTAGATATGATCCAGTACCAGGCAAGACAAAGGACATGATGTTAGCTTCGTTACGTCTACGACGTGTTACGGATTATCTGATGTTATTACCAGAAATGCCAGAACATCTAGACAAAATATATCATTTTATTAGGACAGGTGAAAGACCAGAATGTATTTGTGAAGCCATGGCATATCAGAAAGTTGAGACACAAGGTTTTATATTACGATTTTTGATTAATTGTTTGATAAGGGAACAAGATCAGACAGGTGTTGTTCAGGAAGAGATGGATGTACTGACAAAATGGGGTCAAAATATTGCAGACTGTAAACATGATAAACAAACGTGTATAGATGCCATGACCAGGAAGATTCGTAAGGAAATAGTAGCAATACATACAAGACAGAAGACTGAAGCCGGGTCGGACAAGAATGAACCCTCAGAGGAGGAAGAAATAGAAACACCAGTAGAGAATCAGACTCCGGGTACAATAGCGTACGTAGGTAGAGTGAAACTCCCTAAACAGTATCCTTCTGATAGACCTCTTGACAGATCCGTTCGTTCAGAAAACAAAAAACGATTCCTTTCCCCGATACCAGAGCAATGTTCTCTTGAACATGTTTTTCAAGTTACTGATAAAATACTGAAAGAAAGAATAGGTTATCATGAACTTAATACCTTACGTGATCAGGAACTAGCCCGGTCAGCAGTCCAATGGGCCGGGGATGACAGTATATATAATGATGATTTAGTAGTACAAACATTTTTAAGCCTTACTCCAGAAGAACAGCGACTAGCTGGTATATACATGACCCAACATCTCATCACTTCATATGAAAATCAGCAATCCGATCCAGGTCCATTGTATAATATATTGCAAGACTTACTTCTGAGAAGATGGAGAGGTCTAGGTACTGATTTAATTGATATCATTCTAGAACAACGTCACAAATATAGAACATTCCTGACTCCACGTCTTGTTTCCGTTCCACCCCCAGTAAGACAGCCATATCACTCAGATAGACAGAACCCTTTACGAGAAGTACATCCAATTCGGAAGCCAGATGATACACTTGAACGCGTTTTCGTATATACTCCTTTGACTAAAATGGAATTATTGGAAATGAAGAAAATCGTACCTTGTCACGATAAAGATCCTGCAGGCTTCCACCGTGAATTAAAAGACATGTTACTTATGGGAGATTATACGTATCCCGATATTCTTAAAATGCTAAAAGTATTGTTGCCAGCAGGGATATACGAAAAACTGAAAGAAAAAGAATGGGAGGTGGGAGATAAAAAGATTATTTGGACTGAATTAGAAAACGAGGAAAATAGACGTACCCCAGGTCTAGGTCTTGGGGATAAAGCTAAAGCACTGCCAGGATTACTAGTACAGGTTTTGCCTAGATTATTGACAGTTAAAAAGGAAGACTGGGATGCGATCTCAGCCTGCAAACAAAAGCAAGACGAACACACTAGTGATTTTTATTCGAGAAATGTTTCATTATCAATAGTGGCCTGAAAACAAGTAGCAAGTCTTTCCCACATCTTTTTGTGACCAAATTAGTCGAGAATTCTTTGCCCCAGGTTAAAAACAGAGTATTGAAAGTAGAAAGTACATGGCAAGCTAATACGCCTTCCCAAATGCTACAGATGTTACAGTACCACCAGAACAGAATTAGAGAGGAACACGATCACGAACAGAGACGCATGAAAGACACGAAAATGAAAGTACTAGTTGCCCAGTCTGTACCAGCAAATGGTCAGAAGGGTGGTAACACGCAGAACACACAGACTAGTCATTCTACAGGTCCAGTTAAAGGTAATTGCAATTATTGCAAGCAGCCAGGTCACTATATAAGTGATTGTGCCGTTCTCAGACACAATATTTCTACAGGCAAAACCAAAGAAAGACCACGTCCGCCTAGACCAGAACACGCTCAACAGAATATTATACAGAATCCGCAACCTCCACAGCATGTACAGCAACAGACAGTAGCTGTACCCCAACCCCAACCTATTGCTGCAACTCAACATGTCACGTCACAAATGTACCAGTATGCACAGTCAGATTACCCCGATTATCAGCAGTACACATGAAACAGCCTAGAGAGGGAGGTTGGCTTGCCCCTTATCGAGGTTCCTGTAGATCAAGATGGTCCCTATGTACATAGTCAGGTATTAGGGAAGGACAGAAAATTTTTGATTGACACGGGGGCGAGGAGAACTACCATCAGTCATGACGAGGTTCCAGGGGCACCCCTCTCAGGCTCACAGAATGTTTCCCTTGGATTTTCAGGAAAACCTATTGTTAATGAAGTATCACAGCCAGTTCCCCTTGCAGTTGGTCCATTGTCCCGTACTACAGATTTATTGCTTACCAAATCATGTCCTGAAAACCTGCTTGGTATTAAAACACTGAAAGCTCTAGGAGCTGTTATATGTTGTTCTCCGGAAGGAGTGAGACTGTTCCTTCGTGACTTTAAGGGTCACTATGTTTTGAGAGATTTCGATGTCAGATTGCAAAATGTTCCACAGCATTTATGGGCGCAAGGTCCGACTGATGTAGGTTGTATGCACATTACTCCCTATCGTGTCACACTCAAGCAAGGTGTTGTACTACCCCGTATCCGACAATACAAATTGCCTCCCGAGGCTGTAACAGCCTTATTGAAAATAATTGACGAACTCATTGCCCAGAGAGTAGTCGTAGAAACTTACTCCAATGTATGTAATTCTCCAATCATTCCGATTCTTAAACGAACTGACCCAAATGCACCTCCAGTTTATAGGCTGGTGATCGATCTCCGAGAACTCAACAAGTGCATAGTACCACAGTACCCAGTGGTACCAGATATTTCGTCACTACTGACTGCCATTGATTCCGAAGCAGCGTTCTTTACTGTAATTGATCTTAAGAACGCTTTCTTTAGTGTTCCCATTCACCCGGAAAGCCAATATTTGTTCGGATTCTCATTAAATGGCCGAAGTTTTAAATTTGCACGTGCACCTCAAGGGTTCACGGAAAGTCCCAGTATTTACAGCCAAGCCCTGAAACGACAACTAGACAGTATTCACATGCCTACTAACACTGCTCTACTACAGTATGTTGATGATCTACTGATCACAGCACGGACCGAACGTGACTGCGAAAGCGCATCACTGACAGTCTTGTTTTTCCTTGCCGAAAAGGGGCACAAGGTGTCCCCTTCGAAGCTCCAATTCTGTGCCCAGCAAGTGAATGTAAATGTAAATATAAATGTAAATGTATTGGCATTTATATAGCGCACTACTTACCCGTAGGGTCCCAAGGCGCTTCGACCGCTGCGAAACCCTTCCTGGCTTCCCTGAGAGATGGTCCCTTAATGGGTATCTCCAGGGTGAGACCAGGCATCCCCGGCGGTCTGGTGGGGCTGTTAGTGAAGATGAGGCAAGCTAATGCCCAGAGTTGCCGAGTGTGATCGCTGATCAGAGTGGGCACCGAGGCGAGAGAATTATCGAGTCCGCTGACCCTGGTCCAGAAACCTGCCGCGCCGGGAATCGAACCCTGGTCCCGGGCCGTCCTCTGCTCTCGGGTCTGCGCCTCTAACCAGTGAGCCACACTACTTCAGTGGTATACCTTGGGCACTTGCTGTCCAAGGAGGGAAGACAGTTGACACCTGATCGTATCCAGTTAATAGCACATCTGCCGCAACCCAAGACTCAAAAGGAAGTACGGGCCTTTATTGGCCTCACTTCGTACTGCAGACAATGGATTCCCCAATATGCATTTCTAGCCAAGCCACTTATTCAGTTGACAACACAGGAGGCAGCGACTTCGACTGTCCTCCCTTGGACTCAGGAACATACACAAGCTTTTAATGACTTGAAGAAAGCTTTATGTCAAGCACCAGTTCTAGCGACACCATGTTACAGCAAACCTTTTACACTTTTTGTCACAGAACGCGATGGCACAGCGTTGTCCATTCTCACACAAGATCAAGCAGGACACCATAAGCCTTGTGCTTATTTTTGCAGTACATTAGATCCAGTAGCCCAGGCTCTGCCTGCGTGCTTAAAATCAGTTGCAGCAACAGCTCTAGCTATCAGACAAAGCGATTCAATAGTGTTAGGACATCCCTTGACAGTACAGGTTCCACATTCCGTGGAAGTACTTCTGAACCGAACCCAGACTCAGCACTTGACCATAGCACGACTGACAGGTTATGAACTGACACTGTTCCAGCCACACATAGAAATCAGACGCTGCAACATACTTAATCCTGCCACGTTGTTACCCTCGAACACAACAGATCCAACACCACATGACTGTGTAGAAGTCATTAATACAGTAACAAAGCCCCGACAGGACTTGACAGACATTGCATTACCTGATCCAGACCTGACACTTTACGTGGATGGTTCATGTATGAGAACAAACGCAGGAGAGTTAGTGGCCGCCTATGCAGTGACCACTGAAACTGAAGTTTTGGATACGCATCGCATTGACACACTATCTGCTCAAGCTGCAGAACTTATAGCTCTGACCCAAGCATGTATACTAGCCACGAACAAGAAAGTAAACATATACACTGATTCACAATATGCATTCGGAGTCGTTCACAACTTCGGAGTTCTTTGGGAAGAGAGAGGTTTCCTAACTTCTCACGGTACCAAGATCCAGCATGGTCCCCTCATTCAAGCCCTGTTAGAAGCAATACACTTGCCTACAGCCATAGCCATTATGAAATGCAAAGCACATACCAAAGTCACTGACAGAATTTCCCAGGGTAACGACCTGGCAGATCGTACAGCCAAACTCACAGCCCAGACAGTTATCCCGACTGACATGACAAGGACTACACTGACACATTGCCTGACGGTTAAGGATCCCATTCTAGATGTACTCGACATACAAACACATGCTACACCAGACGAAATTAAGAAATGGACTGAACAAGGAGGGATCCAAACAGATCAGGGATGGATGACGAAGGGAAGTGCCACATGGTTCCTCCCCGACTCTATGGTTCAAATCATCATTAACACAGCACATAGTCCAGCACACTTAGGAGAGAAAGCCATGTTAGACAGCTTACAGAACCTCTGGTATAACAAACACTTACGAGCAGCAGCAAAACAGAAAGTGCGTACTTGCATGATTTGTTGTCAGTTCAATCCCGGAAAAGGTGTCCCCGTGGAACAGGGTGGATTTCATCTTCCTGACCATCCTTTTGAAGTCCTCCAGATGGATTATATCCAGATGGACCGATGTCGAGGATTCAAGTATGTCCTCGTAATCGTATGTGCTCTTTCCCGATGGAGAGAAGCATATCCAGTCCCAGATTACACTGCCCGACCACTGCCAAGCAGCTGGTTCGTGAATTTTTCCCACGATACGGCTTGCCCCATGTTGTGTACTCTGATAATGGACAGCCATTCTCGTCCGAGCTCATGAAACAGGTTTCACTTTTGTTAGGTTATCAATGGAAGTTTCACTGTGTCCGACATCCTGAAGCCGCAGGTCTCGTAGAGAGACACAATCAGACCCTGAAAACCCGTCTTGCAAAAATTTGTACCGAGAAAGGAGTAGATTGGATAGTTGCCTTGCCAGTTGCGCTCTTTTACATGCGAATGGTAGCTCATTCCAGGACAGGGCTATCCCCGTATGAGGTGGTCTTTGGGAGGCCTCCGAATATGTGGGGGACGCCTATGCCCCGTAGAATCACTGATGTTGACAGTTGTATGCTGACAGATTACCTGGCCTCCTTGATGTCTGCACTACAATCTTGTCGTTCACAGGTCGCGGCTGCCTTCCCGGACAACACCCAAGTAAAGCCACATGAAGTACGTCCAGGAGATCTGGTGCTTATCAGGAATTTCGATCGGAAGAGTCCGCTGGAACCCAGATGGAAGCAGCCGAAATTGGTTTTATTATCTACAAGAACTGCAGTGAAATTGGAGGGCAGGAAGGGCTGGGTGCACTCCAGCCACATAAAAAAGATTCACGGACTGTGTCCAGACCTGCCTATTAAGGACTGCCCCTTTTCCTTTCCAGAGACTGATACTAAACTCCCCCTGCTAGAGAAAACTCCCCAAGAGGAGTATCGAGAGAAGCTGAGGTCTAGTAAGTCAGACAGAGTTTAATTGTTTAAGTCCCCCTGGGTGAAGCGGTTAGACAGGTTTCTGACATGTATAGAATAGACAACAGTAGTCAGAGAGATAGGCGAAACGAGAAATGGAAAAAACATTGTAAAGTTTTGCACAGCGGATGCATCATCGCCTTGATCTCAATGTTTCTTCTGAGTCTTACGATAATCTGTATAAGTTTAATGTTACACATCTTTTTTCCTCTTGATTCAAATGTACATGTTTCCTCTAATGACACTATGGAGCACACTTTCAGCGACCTGCCTCCCCACGAATTGTCCTATCGTTTAGCAATGCGCAACAATACATTCATCCGTATGTTACATCATTCACACCAAACCAGCAATGCCACCAATTGCTGGATATGTGGCCGACTCCCTCCCTATCAGAAGTACAAGGGAGCTCTGCCCCTCTTTCCTTACCCGTTCACACATAATGGTTCGTGTGGTGCATGGTTTACTTTAATGTCCTCCCTAGATAGTAAGTCCAAAGTTTCCCAAGGCAATTGGATATGGGGGAACCTGAATACAGTCATGAATAAAGCATGTTTTCCAGATGCCGACGGTCTCCCACAAAGGACTGGGACCGATCTAGAAAATGAAGTGTATGCATTAGGTAACTTCTCCCTCAACCTCATGATCCTGAACGTCCAGTCCGAGACTAATTCGGACTTGCCGTCTATTACAGTTTTACCATTGAGAGGTGAATTATGAGTCAGAAAGAATGGCTCAGTACATTTAGGACAAAGTGATTGTAATACTGTTGTCGATTTCAGTGATAAAGGACAGTCTACTTTCAAAGCTTCTCGCCATTCTTATTTCATATGTGGTCAGACAGCCTATGTACGTCTGCCATTGGATTGGGATGGGACGTGCTATATTGCGTTCCTATTGCCACCTGTTTTTCTAGCCCCGCCTGATTATCACAGAAACTCACATCTCGTTCATGTAAGACATCGAAGGGACATCAAAATCCCGATTGTCGATCAGACTGAAACTACTTTAGAACAATACATAGACTTCAATAAAGGATTCTTTCCATTCATAGGCACTGTCTCAAATAGTAAACTAATTCGAAAATTGACTAGAACATTGGAAGCAGTAGTGAACGAGACTGCTTCTGCTTTAGGTAACCTGACCGAGGAACAGTCTGCTATGAGACTTGTTGTTCTTCAAAATCGCCTTGTCCTTGACGTCATCTTGGCAGATAGGGGCGGGGCTTGTAGAGTCATCGGATCCAGTTGTTGTGTTTTTATTCCAAATAACGCGCCATCTGTGTATAAGGCCATAACTCGGCTTCATGAAACAGCCCATCAGATGCATCAGAATCCAGGCTCCTGGACTTGGTCCGGTTGGTTCTGGAGTGTGGTCTCTGCCTGGGGATGGAAATTGTTGTCGTTCCTAGGAATAATATTAGCCATAGTATTCAGTTGTTGTCTCTGTCTGCAATGTGGGCCAGCGATTTGCGGCTTGTGCGCCACAGTTTGTATTCCCCGTCCAAGTACACGTTCCCGTTCTCGAATAAAGAAAGATGAACAAATGATGCTCTATGAACAGATAGATGGTCTCATGAATATAGATATATCCTGAAGGGTGTAGTAGGGTCCAAGGAGGGAATGGGGTAATAGAAATTTTCAGGTAGCCAAAGTGTCCCCCAACTCGCACCCTATCCATGCACCCATGCTCCTTGTATGTCGTGTAACATCCGTTCTGTACATGCTAGAGAGACGCAAATACATTTGCGTCCATCCTCAACATGTTAGCTATCCAACCATACCAAGAAATCCCGTTAAATATGTTCCTAAGCATACGGTGCCACCGTCTTTATGTGGTACACTTCTGAAATTCGCACACGTTTCCTCCATGTTTCCTGACTTAGTCGAGCTAGGCCCTTAACGAGGCCTCTCTGCCTCATCTCTCCTGTCTCCGAAAGCTGCACGCATCCCTGACCCCTGCCTTACTTCCTGCCAGCGCAGCGGTGCCCGGCTCGGCCTGGACTGCCTGCCAAATTCATGTTTTGCCTACAGATATCTGCTCAGCCTCCTCGAAAACACATTCCAGTCTAGTGAAATGGGTAAACATATTCCCGGCTGCAGAGCAAAGGGCCCGGCCTTCCTGTCCTCCTTGCAAGTGATTTACTGAACCCGTTACCATGGTAGGCCCATGGCTCCGCGCATTGCATCAAGACACGTATGCATACTCTAGCATTCGGTATTGAAAGGCCCCTGCCCGAGAGACCTTTGCTTCAGACACTACATCCTCCAAACAACAGATATCAGATATGCTATAGGTACAGGTTGCCCTGACACTCCAGACACCAGTCTCCTCCACTAGTACTAAAGTCAAAGCCCCCAGTTTCACGTCATACTAGTTGCGCGTGCATGTAGGCGAAGGGTTTCTGCTGATTCTGCAACTTCTCACTTTGCTTCCACCCACATGTGACGTATCTTGTGACGTTTCTCTGACATGTACAGTGCACGCCCATATGTACGCCTCTTTTCACGCCTCCTCTTACGCACATGTGTTCTTATCTCTCTCTTTTCACCTGTTACGCCTACTGTATTGGATTCAAGTGTAAAGATTTACTATATATAATGTGTAATGTTAATAAAACGTTGAATGTCCCTTCCTGAACCTGCATGGTGATGGAACCCGATATCCTTTGCTTCGAAGCATAATATTAAAGCCCGTATGACTCAGATACCACGGACTCTGCCTCTCATTTTAATGAGCGGTCTTGTATTGATAATTATATGGAAAAATTGATTAGGTAAAACTTATTTACCACAGACGGTTTAGCGCAACCTGCGATGGATTCAAAGCATGCATGTTCTACGGCCTGCGCAATAGTGGTTGGTACTATGGTGAATGGTGAATTCAAGTCCGATTAGGTGAGATTATCGCACAATTGGCAGAGCTATGTGCTTTACTGCTTGCATTGGAGCAGGCTGATCCTTGTGTGACTATTCTTATCGTAAGTGACTCTTACTACTGTGTTCAGTAAGAATTAACGACATTGGAGACAGATTGATTCCGAACGCGGACCGCAGGTCCATACTGATTACAGCAGCTCACAAGGGTATGGCATCCGCCCATGCCGGCGTCTCTGCCATTGTATCACTTTTACAACAGCGTTACTGGTGGTGCAGATTGTACAAACAAACGAGTGATTATATCCTTCATTGTGACATTTGCCAGCAGATTAAACCTTCGAGTGCTGCACGCCCGCCCCAGACACAGTTGTATATATCTAATAAACCGCTTGGCTGTGTTTACTTAGATCACTGCTGCCCTTTCTCCTCTGATACTGCATAAAAGTACATCTTAGTCGCAGTTGATTCTTGCACGCGCTTTGTGCGTGTGTGGCCCCAAAGTAGTGCTTATTCTCGAACTGTCATAAGGGATTTGCGTGTCTTGTGCGAATTTTTGCATGTGGTACCTTCCACTCGAACCAGGGTCCAGCGTTCGCCTCTAAGGTGTACAATGATGCCATGCATTCATTAGGGGTCCAAGTCAAATTTTCTTCTCCATACCGACCTGAGGGCAATAGAGTTGTGGAGCGGTTGAACCGTGACTCAAAGCAATCCTTGACAGCTAGAGTTTTAGGTACAGGCCGGAACTGGCTAGCCCACTTCAATAGCATTCAGTGTGCACTTAATAATCTCCCTAGAAGGTCTCTGGGTGAGCTTACACCTTACAAAATGCTCTTTGGTATCAAAATATTTGCTCCAGACCTTGAGGGTCTAGACCTGGTGACGTCTGCTGCTCCCATTGACGAAGATGAACATAGTGCTGTTTTCCAGAATCTACAAAAGACAAGAGACAGTCTTGCAAAGCAACATTTGCCCTCCACATCCAATGCTGCATTGCAGATTTTGGTAGTTGGCTGGCTACCTCGAGTTGGTGAACTGGTCGGAGAGAAGGTTGAGAACAAGAAGGACTTTGCCCCTTCATATCGTGCTCCAGTTCCTGTACTTGGCGTGCAGGGCACAAGAACAGTCATTTTACCTCCCCTTCCTGGTTGTAAGGAAAACAGGTACATCTCCATTGACAATGTCAAACTACACAGAGTGGATGATACTTCTTATTCTGACACCTGTGCTCTCTTGTCCAGCTATGCTGCGGAACTCTGTTTTGACCCTGGCACCTACCACCAGGCCTAATGTTGCCATTGAGATGAATACAGTTACGAATCCTTTATTGAATCCACCGGCAGGTGATCCTCTTGATGATACTGAGTACACTTACCCCACAGATTTATCAGTGCCCGATTTACAGACCTGTGAGCGACCGCTGAGCCTCCCCTTAGGCTAGGTCGCCCAACGCTACACTGCCTCCTGCCTCTCGACCTGCTTCCTGGATTGCACCTGATTGCTGCAGCTCCTCGTGGGAGACCCAGCCTCCGCTGAGCCACCCACCTCCGCTTTTCCCGCCGATTCCGGACGATTTCTTTTTCCGCCGCTGCCCCCTGCGGCCCCGCCCCCCTCCTGCCCATACGCCGCCCCGCTGACCCTCCCTCCCGGCTCCCTACTTATGAGGCCCCCTCAGCGAGCGCCAAAGGTGCGCCAAAGGTAAGCCCGTCTAAGCCCGTCCGTGCCTGGACCGCGCCCAGTGCCAGGACCCCTGGCCCCCACCGATGCAAGACAACCCGACAGACCTACGGCGCCGCTGCCCTCAATGCACTCAATGCCGGCCGGAACCCCACCTGCTGCTGGGCCGCCCCAAAACACATTCACTGACCCTTCACCTGCCTCCGAACCTGCAACGCGCCCGCCAAGCCAAGCACCAGCAGCAACCTCAAGTGCATCCTTGTGAGGAGTGCCACTGCAAGAGTCCAGGTGTTTCCTTCTTGAAGATGACTAGTCCCAATACCTCCAAGAACCAACTAGTGTGGCAAGGAATTCAACACTTGACACAACCAATTGGCCCCAAAAGGGAAAGGGAAGTGGGGAAGGGAAAGGGTAGTGGATTGGGGAAAGGAAAGTGAGAGAGAGAGAAACAACAACATAGGATCTCTTCTTGAGATGTTTGTCAGTTTCCCCTGAAGTATTCCGGGCTTTCTCTGAACAGTTGCGTAACCTCTTTTAAAGCTAAAACAATATTGAAGATTGACATTAATTAGAATCTATGCAAACAGTTCCCAAAAGCCTGCTATGAGTATGACCGTAGGATTTCTTGACATACATACCAACAACGAGTTTAGCCCATTCCTATACTTCTATGTACAAGTTCTATGGAGCTTCTTTAGCATAATTGTGCTTTTAACATCACCTTGAAATATAAACGGACCAAGTAAATAATCTCACTTTCACAGGTTTGACTCTAAGTCAATCAACTGGTTAGTATAACACACAACTGAACCTTCTTGCATGCATTGATTCTGTCTTACCTTGCACTCTAATGCGTGAGTCTGTAATTGGGCTCTGTAGGATAAAACAAGAAGAGAACACAGACCCAAAGAAGCCAAGTCTATACAAACTAGGTACTAGTAAATTCTAGTTTACACTTTCTAAGTTAGCCCTGCAATTAAAAGTCACTGCTACACTTTGGAGTGTTACCATTGAACTCAAAAACATTAACAAGTTTTGACATAAGTAAAGTCTTCTTCAAGTAAAGCTGCTTGTAATAATTGTTTTTAACAAGGCTTGTTTCTTTTCTCCCGATGCAGCTAATGCACTAAATTGTCTTACTTTCTTGCAGGTTACCGGAACTTGAAGTGCGGGGAACCAAAAAGGGTGAGGGACAGACTGGTCCGGCTGGAATCTGTTCCGACGGCAAAACCGGAAGTCAGAGGTGCTGTTCGAGACGGATCTCGAAGATGAGCCGGAAGATTCAAAAGAAAAGGAAACATCCGGTTGCTGGCCCCTTGAAGGGAAATCAGGTAAGAGCAAGCCGGGCTCGAGACCAACAGGCAGGGAGCACTGGGGTCGAGGCCGGCGGGCGGGGCCGGGTGCAAGTCTGGAGCTCTCGAAGTGACGCTTGGTCTGCCTGAGAAGCTAAGCGTCTAATCCCAAGTCAGCAAGCCTTTTATAGGCTTCAGTACACGTGTGGAGCAGCGTCGGTTCAGTGCACCTGCCCAACGTGTTCTTCATGAATATTCATAGCGATTCAACAGTTCCTTGGCAGAAAACAAGCATTGTCCTAACCAATAATGTTCCTATGAAATAATGCTGTAGAAAATCAAAACAAGCATTTCTAAAACCAATCATCTTGTTTGCATTATACCTTGTGTATCCAGGAGAGGAAAAGGTCAATGTTTAAGTTTTCATGACAATCCTGTTCAACACCCGCTCCATCCACAGACACGCTGTGGAACTCTGGAACCTCCTCGACACAACATCGCCAGACATCGCCTTCCTCACGGAAACTTGGATGAACGTCTCCTCTGCCCCCGACATCGCCATCGCCATCCCGGACGGGTACAAGATCATCAGGAGGGACCGCTTCAACCAGACCGGAGGAGGCATCGCCATCGTTCACAAGAACACCATCCGCATCACGACCGACTCCAACAATACCTTCGCCGCCGCCGAGCACCTCCACTTCCAGATTCACACCAACCCAAAGACAACCCTCAGAGGCACCCTCATCTACAGACCCCCGGGACCACGCACACAATTCAGCGAAGACATCTCGGACTTCATCAGCCCACACGCCCTCCCCTCCGCCGACTACATCCTGCTAGGGGACCTCAACTTCCACCTGGAGAACAACAAGGACTGCAACACCGCCGCCCTGCTGGACAACCTCACCAACCTCTGACTCAAGCAACTGGTCAACACCCCCACCCACTACGCCGGCCACACGCTTGATCCCGTCTTCTCATCCAGCCAGCACATCACCTTCAGCCACTCCACCGGACTCCACTGGACTGACCACAGCTGCGTCCACTTCAGCTTCAGAAAAACCACAACCCACCACCACCCGAAACAGGTTCCTCACAGGAGCTGGAGCAAGATCACCGCCGACCAGCTCACCACCTCCCTCAGCCAGAACCCACCTGCCAGCACAACGGACCCCAACAAAGCAGCCCGCAACTTCACGCAGTGGCTGACCGCCTGCGCCGACGACCTTGCACCACTGAAGAACCCTCCCAGCAGACCCAGAAGCAAGAAGGCCCCCTGGTTCACTGACGAACTCAAGGACTCCAAGAAGACCTGCCGCACCCTCGAGAAAGTCTGGCTCCTCGACCAGACCGCCGACAACATGACCGCCCTCAAACACGCCACCCGCAAGCACCACCAGCTCATCCGCTCCACCAAGAAGAAATCACTGAAGGAGTGACTGGACAACAATGCCCACGAAAACAAGGAACTCTTCAGCATCGTCAAGGAGTTCTCCAACCCCAGCACCGGCAACAACAACATCACTCCTTCACAAGATCTCTGCGACTCTCTCGCCTCGTTCTTCCACCGCAAGATTGCCGACATCCACAACAGTTTCGGCGCTCCATCCACGCACCCAACTGTCGAACCAAGCGCACCCCACCGCCACCCTCCGCACCTGGACCACGGTGACCACCGTAGACACAGCCCGCATGATGAACACCATCCACTCCGGATCTTCAACCGACCCTTGCCCCCACCACGTCTTCAACAAGGCCGACTCCACCATCGCGCCCCAACTCCGGGACGTCATCAACACCTCCTTCAACACCGCCACCTTCCCGGAGAGCTGGAAGCATGCCGAGCTCAGTGCCCTACCGAAGAAAACAACAGCGGACCCCACCGACCTCAAAAACTTCTGCCCCATCTCGCTCCTCCCTTTTCTTGCCAAAGTCATCGAGAAGATCGTCAACAGACAGCTTGCCGCCTTCCTCGAGACGAAAGGATCCCTCGACCGATCGCTGTCCGGTTTCAGAGCCAACCACAGCACAGAGACCACCCTCATCGCATCCACTGACGACATCCGAGCCCTGCTCGACAACGGGGAAACAGCGGCCCTCATCCTCCTGGACCTCTCTGCAGCGTTCGACACTGTCTGCCACCGCACCCTAATCCAACACCTCAGCAACATCGGCATCCAAGAGAAGGCACTGGAGTGGATCATCTCGTTCCTCCCCGGAAAAACACAGAGAGTCCGCCTCCCCCCGTTTCGATCCGAGGCCACCAAAGTCATCTGTGGCGTCCCGTAAGGATCATCACTCAGCCCCACCCTCTTCAACGTCTACATGAGACCTGTTGCTGCCATCGCACGCCAACACAACCTCAACATCATCGCCTATGCCGACGACACCCAGCTGATTCTCTCCCTCACCAGAGACCCCGACACCGCCAGAACCAGCCTACACGAAGGGATGAAAGATGTCACCGAATGGATGAAGAACAGCCGCCTGAAACTTAACTCAGACAATACGGAAGTCCTCATCCTGGGACCATCGCCCTCCGCCTGGGACGACTCCTGGTGGCCCCCAGCCCTGGGCAGCGCTCCCAAGCCAACAGACCAAGCACGCAGCCTGGGCTTCATCCTGGACTCCTCCCTCTCGATGACCAGACAAGTCAACGCCGTCTCCTCATCATGCTTCCACACCCTTTGCATGCTTCGCAAGATCTTCCGATGGATCCCGACCGAAACCAGGAAGATGGTCACCCAGGCCCTCGTCACCAGCCGACTGGATTACGGAAACACCCTCTACGCCGGAACCACAGCCAAGCTACAGAATAGACTCCAACGCATCCAGAACGCCTCCGCCCGACTCATCCTGGATCATCCCCCGACGCAGCCACATCTCCGGCCACCTGAAGGACCTGCACTGGCTCCCCATCAACAAGAGGATCACGTTCAGGCTCCTCACCCATGCACACAAATCTCTCCACGACCTGGGCCCCAAGTACCTCAACGTCCGCCTTACCTTCTACACGCCCACCCGCCAGCTACGGTCTACTAGCCTCTCCCTCGTCGCCGTACCACGCATCTGAAGAGCCACCACCGGAGGCAGATCCTTCTCCTACCTGGCGGCCAAGACATGGAACTCCCTCCCCATCCACCTTCGGCTGACCCAGGACCGCCTCGCCTTCAGGAGACAACTCAAGACCTGGCTGTTCGAGCAGTAGTGGACCCTTTCCCCCAAGCGCCTTGAGACCCTTCCGGGTGAGTGGTGCGCTATACAAGTGTTATGATTGATTGATTGATTGATTGAGTGTGGCTAATCAGTTACGTTTTTCATTTGACACTGACTCTTCAATCGGATTTGTGGTGTATTTTTTTCGTCTTGTGAATGGACACTATGTTAAAGAAAGATCTACAATGAGACTGATTGATGGAACTTTAGCGCCCCACTCCTCATCACACATCATGAAGAGGGACCAGGCTTTTGTGAATATCACTGCTTGGCCTGTCTTAGATGGGATTGTATGGAATGCTATCAAATTTCAGTTTCATGGTCCCACAGAGGTTATTAATGTCCCTAATGACTACGTGTTTCCATGGGGGACGTGGAAACCAAAATATAAGCTCTAAGGACTGGGACATCCAAGCCGTAGAGGCTCTGTTTTCTGATTTGAAATATTATGCTGCCTTTGATGCTGAAGAATTGTATTTAGACTCTGCAAATTATGCTGATTTGTTTTGTTATCAACACTATGGCAATCATTTTTGGCACAAAGCAAACACCTTGAGAAATGTAGTTAATTATACACAATGGGAACATTGTCAAGTTCCTGTTGAAGGCAGCTCCAAAACTCTTTTGTAAATGTTTTCCTACTTTACTGATTTTAATCAATCCAACCCTGATGCATTTTATTTTAAGATGACTGAGAAGTCCTCTTCCAAAGTTAGACTTACCTTTACTAAATTACTATATTCAAAGTTATTTATCGACCAATTGGCAATAGGAGGCTATGAGCGATTGATCTTAAATCTGTTTGGGGTTCTAAAAATTGGCAAGTGCAAGGCACTGAGGCTTTGCAGCGTGCATGTCTCATCCCGAACCATATGTTGTTTCTGAACTCAACTATTTCACAAACCACCTGCTTTGGATCGGCCACATCTAAAAATGTAATGCTCCCTCTATTCCTGATTTGGGAGATTACCTCAATTGGAACAATCACACCAGTAGGTCCCTTAGTGATTTACAAACTCTGCTACTAAATTCATCTTTTAATATTTTCAGTTTGGATCCCCAAGGTTGGCTGTTAGGGCAAAAAAGTGCAGATTCATGCCAGCATCATTTACTGGGTTTGGCCCCTGTCTATACACATGTTAGAGTGGATCACCGTTTTCTGAGGACCATTCTGTCACTACCTATTCTGTAGGCAAGCTATGTCAGAAGTGGCTCAAACACTCCACTTTAACATCAGTTAAGATTCATGTGTCTAAATTGTCTGATGATGTTGATTTGAATGACTTTGTAAAAGGTCCTGCAGCAGGCAGATCCAAAAGATGGATTTATGCCGTATACAACGAAATTTGGAAACTGTCCCAAATTGAAGCTGCTTCTATGTAAAGAGCTATTAATCAAGCTAATTTAGAAAAAGTGCTTGCAGTTGTAAATAAAAGCATTAGCAATTTTCTTCTTGTATTTACACATTAGATCATATTGTTTCTTCTGTTGTTGATATTGTGCAAGATGAAGTGTCAGTTTTGTACCATGGTCATATATCAATTGCGTACGATTATTCAGTTTTTATGGACTCTACAGATGTTGAAGGTTGGGAAAGTGCCTTAGGACTATATGGACTCTTCTTCACTGTTTTTACCATTTAATCTGACTGTTAAACATCAATTTATGTCAATGAAAGATGCTACATTTTCACTTTTGCATATTGAAAAGTTAGAACCCTTACCATTTTCAAATTCTGCAGTTTGGCTTATTCATGGGTTAATAACGCTACCTTTTCCGCTTTTTAAATTTGAAGCTTGCATGAAACACCAAGCCATAGGCTGATATGAGCCATTGGGTAGCATATATCTCCATGAAGTTTGGTCTCTTCCGTTCACATATAGGTGTCCGAGGGATGGAAAAGAAGTTTACTTGAAAGGTGAAGATTGCACTTCCACACCTGATCACTCATTGGTCTGTAGGAATATACAATTGCACTGCTTGTGTAATCTGAAAGCACCAAATTTGGCCTGCATTTTAAAAGGTACACCAGCCCGGCTATTACACATACTTTGACGCTGTTAGCAAACAGTAGTTATGTATTATTAAATAATGAAGATTGCTGTGGTATGCTGGCATCGATACCGTGCATAGTGACTGTTTCCGGACGTGTAATCTGTTGTAAAAATGTACTGTTTCTTCCTCCGCATGGGAAGCTCGATATATCCATCTGGCCTTCCATTCCGTCCTTGAAAGCAGAGTTCAACAAGATGAGTCAAATAAGGGCTCTTATGTCTCAGAAAAATGTTTCCCTCACATCTGCCCGTGAAACATTTGTCCTTCACGTGGCTAATACTCGTACTGAGGTACATGCCTTACTCAACACAGATCTGCCCCTGGATTTTGGAACGTTGATTTACACTATCTTTAATGCCTCTTCAACCACAGGCTTGGCACAATTTTTTAAAGTAATAAGTTCTGGCCTTGTGACTTCATTCCAAACTATATTTGGTGTGATACCGGCATTTTTTCATTCTATTTTTTCCAGCGTCTTTGGTGTTTTACCCTTAATTCTTGCCTTGGCTGGCGGTTTTCTGCTGTTGATTTGCGTGCTACAAAATGGTTGCACATTCTGTGCCCCACGACAGTCTGCCCCGGCTGCTCCATCTTTGTAACTGGATGCTTGAATACCGGCTCTATCAAGTATCACACAGTCTAATGTTCAGGACATGATGGAGAAACTTTTCACATCTCGTTTTGAGCAGACCTTATCCATCATAGCTAAGGTCATTATTGATACTCTGAATACATGTGTTGCTAACCTTTTGGACAAATGTGAGCGGATAAATACAGTTTTTTATATGCATAATTGTGTTACAGGGCTATTATCAACTATTGGACACCCTTCATGTTCTTACAAATCTGTTTTGGGGAAGACAGGGGGACAAAGGGGAGGACATGAAGCTCAATGTCCCTTACAAGCCAAAAAGTCTAGCCAGAGACACAGTTCGATAGTGGGAACTATTGGCAAAATAGCGATTGAGGACCCTCAGTTTAGCCAAACCAGAAAAGCGGAGCCAGAAAGAACACACAATTCTTGCAGGGAGCTGGGGTTAGATTGGAACCCACAGCACAGGAAAAAACTGTTATCCAACCAAGTATTAACCTACCCACTGAAGCTGCCCCTTTGGTGGTAGTATTAGTAAGGATCCCACCGCTAGTGGAGAGCGAAATTGAATCTACAGAAGCTCTCCTATCCACAACTAAAAAATGGTGCAATCTTAATTGTACGAGTGGCTCAGGAATCTCAAAAAAATATTATAATGGCAAGATGAGTGGTTTGGCTAGGATGCACCCAGAAGACAATTAAGGGTGATTGTGTTATTGTAAATTTTAACAATCCCCACGATGCACCCCGGCTGTTGTGGAACGCTTCTAATTTACAGAGAGAGAAAGGTAAAATCAGGGCATTATCCCTGGGCTACTTCTATCCCCCTATAAGAGGGTTCAAGGAACACCCTAGATTTGGTCCTGGCCTAGGCAAAAACCTAAGAATGACAGACTGGCCAACTCGCAAAAGCACAGTTAGGGATTTTAGCCATGATAAGATTAATACAGACTCTGTCCCTACTCCAAGATCTTTGTGTGCCCAAGTATCGCTGAGAGATGATTCTCTGTGATTATCTAATAGGTTTTCACCTTTGTCTCAATTAAATAAGATCGACTGACTAAGTCCCACACAGGAGCTCTATCAGCCCCTCACTTCTATACATCAATCTATCCCCTAGGGTGCTAAATACCATCGATTGATGAGATGGAATATTGCAGGCCTACGTTCAGAAAGGGACGATCAGTATTGGCTCAAGCTAGTAGCAGACTGTGAGGTTGTTGCCCTCCAGGAGACTTGGGATAAGGAAAAGGATTTCTGGGTGGACGGTTTTAAATCCTATTTTCAGCCAGCTCGTCCAACACCAGAAGGAAGAGCTAAGGGGAGTTTGATGCTCCTTGTTTCAGTAAGACTGAAGGGAGTGGTAAAAATACTAGATGTTGCCTCCCCAAATTGTCTAATAGTAGAAATCACTAATGTGAATAGCTCAAAAACCCTGTTAATTAATTTTTATAATGCGGAGGAGAGTGAGTATTGTAACAAACATCTCCGCTTTGTGTCAAGATTTCTAGAACTATATAAAACACAGCACCCCACTTTTGTTTATATTATTTTTATGGGGCATTTTAATATTCACCTATGTAATGCTAATTGTTGTATTAAGATAAATCGGGGACCTGCCCATGCATCATTGCCTCACTTTGAACACACTCACATGGGGGAGGCCTTGGAAGAACTTCTGGCTTCGGCTGACCTCTAGGAACCAAATTATTTTGACACTAAAGAGAGGGTAGCAACATTTAAGGGCCGAGAAAAAGAGTCGATTATTGATTTTATATTCCTATTCCCTGCGCTACTAGGGCATGTATTTTTCTATAATGCTACATATTCCTCATCCAGTGACCATAATCCAGTGATATTATTGCTAGACAATGGTTCTGCACTCTCAGATATCACAGTAAATAGTAAAGGCCCTAGCCACATTAAAACTCAAGAGCGAGGGAGGAGGCTAAAATGGACAAAAATAGTCCTAGATCATTTCCTTGATAGCCTGAGTGCAAAGGTTAACACTGAAATTCGAAAATGTATTGATTGTTCTACTGGGGATGGGGAAATTATACCAGCATTTGAAATCATTTGTAAGCAGATCGACCAGGACTTAACTGTCACTACTAGGCAAAAATCGTACCCCGCATAAAGATGGTTTGATTCAAATTGTTCAAGGGCTCACCAAAAACTGTTGAATTCGCTGAAAACTAAACCTAGAGACAAAACCTTGATAGCTAGCCTCAGAAAAGAATATTAACAAACCTTACAAATCCTCAAAAATGAAATCAAAACAGAGGCTTGGGAAAGTTTAATGACAAAAGAAGTCCTTAAGGATAGCGCTACGATTTGGGCAATTGTAAACAGCCCCTTGTTTACAGGTGATGAGAATGGTTTATTGGAAATTATTATTCCCGAGGAGGAGTGGCTGTCTCATTTTGAAAATATATATGCAAGTAATGAGATATTTGATCCATTTGTAGCCCCTACCAGTAGTCCTACTACCCCTAGACTAGTGTTTGAGGAGGAGGATGTGGAGCTTGCTATCTGGGGATATAAAAATGTGGAAGAAATACAAAAGGTGGAAAACAAATTCCTTGACTCACTCCTATCGATTCCCCAATCTTCAGCCACGTTTGCTACCCACCAGGAACTGGGGATGGGTTACTTATGTGATCAGATAGGCATGGCCCCTCTTATCAATTGGCTAAAAACATGGCTTAACCCAGAACTGTTATTAAACCGACGGATTATAAAAGATTACATCAGGTTAGAAAAGGGGAATGAAATACAGTGGCTTTTTTTATATAAAAACAATGTTTACGAAACTTGGGCGTGTAGATATTTTTGAAAACCGAGAGGGTATTGTGAGAGGGGACATCAATTGGTTAAAGTTCAATTCCTGTCCCAAAGGTCCCAGGATCGGGAGGGAGAGGAATTAAAAAAAAACTCTTGTTAGGGCTCATTTTTTATTGGTTACTTCACCATCCATTGAGCCCTACTTAAAGTTAGTACCTAGGCCATACCATTGCAGGTTGCTAACTATATTTCACTTTAACCTGATTCACTTTTTTTCTGGGATCCTTTGAAGGATGGAGTAAACCTGAGGATAGTGTTCCCTGTAACTGTGACAGTAGTTTAATACAAGACACAATGCACTTTACGCTTTTTTGCGATTACTACTATGAAACCACAGTCAAATTTATAATACCACTATTAAAGGGGAAGGGGTTTCTACAGGCTAAGCCTGCTTTACTGTATTTACAATTGCTGGACAACCCCTGGAATATTTTTAAAATTGCAAGTTATTTTGTAGCAGATGGAAGGTTGAAAAAATTAAGTCGCCTAAACATGAATGTATAATCCCCGTCTTTTTTTAAATTGTATTTTATGAATTTCAATACTTTGCACTTTTAATATTTGTAATATTTTATTTATACTATGAATTGTGTGTTGTAATTTGACTATGTATCTTTTATGATGTTAATTAATCGGTTTTGACTTGAATACTATGGATCGCTACCTCTGGCTACTTTGAGTTTGGAGTATGGTTTATCTTTCCGGTTTTCGTACTTTACATGCGTGCAGCCAGTTTCCATTGCCTGGATTGCGACTTTGTGTGGGCTCTGGATATGTGTCTCTGCAATATGGTGTCTCCTAACCCGCATTATGATCTACTAATGAGTCCCTTAGTTGCTCATGAACTAAACTGTTCTGGTGTCGAGATTATGGCCTGTGCAGGAGCGGATGGGGTCCTAGGCAATTGAAATATATGGACTGCAGCCCATGACTTTCTGGCACACAGTTATCTCGAAGAACACCCAAGTTGTCCTCTGATGGTGCTAGAGGCTCCGGTTGTTGAAGAACATGTGTGTTCTTTCCAATTATTAAATTGGATGGCTGTAATGTTCACTGACAATAACAACGACCTCTTATTTGAGGCGGTTGCAAAGTACTGTGCCTATACGCTGTTGGATTGAAGTTACGATTCTTTTTCTGCTTCATAGTCACTTAATGGACTGATGATTTTTTGTTCCCTTCATTTTTTACTCACTCTACAAGTTGCAGGTGATTTGACACCATACACCCCTGTGGGGTTTTGAAATTTTTATGGTTACTAATTCAGAGTTTACTCCCAATTATCCAGTTTGGCGACATTTCGAACTTAATTCTGTCTCATTCGAGCTTGAACTCTGCGTTCTAAAAATTGCCCACGCTGTTGTGCAATCTCCGATCAAGGGAGGGTGTAGTGAGGGCTGGGCCTTGTTGCGCACGTTTCTATTTTAGCATAGGCTTATAAGAAGTTTAAATGCCATTTTACCTTTTTGCTGCTTTTGCACACAACCCTGCATATAACTGTTGTTGTAAGTTAGGCTGCGCGAAATGCTTCACATGAGAATGGCTTGTTTTCAGCATCTCTAGACTTACATCAGCAACTCTAGTCTGCACACTGAGTGCTAAAGTTTCCAAGGTTATCATAACAAGGTAGCTGTTGTTCTGGATGATCGGCTCACGTTTTAGCCATAGCAAACATGCAGCTGCAGCCAACGTGATTTTGGTACCTTTAATATTGCACTTTAAGCATGATTTCAGGCACTTGGAAGAATCCAGTTTTCCCAGAGAGAAAGAGGGGCAGATTTACAATAACTGGTGCACCCCTGCATATCAGCAGGGATGCAGCAGTTATTGTGCGTCACGGCTCGGCCACCATGGATGCGCCTCATTTACAATGCGGCGCACCATGGGGCAAAAAAGGACAGATGCATGATGCATCTGCCGCTGTAAAGGCTGCGCATTGCTGGAGTTACATCGCAAGAGCGACGCAGCTCCAGCAACGCTTGGGCTTGCCCTATCCTGTAAATGCTGTGTCAATCCTTATGCCTACTTCAAGCAGGCGCAGGGTTTTGACGCAGCATGGGCTTAAAAGTAACTGGGACACACCCCCTGCGCAGAAACACCTACATGTGGCGCAGGGCATTACAACATGACGCATCTCTCAGATGTGTCACGTTGTAGGTACCCCGCACCATGGTGCAGGATTTGCGCGGCTGCTGCGTGACAAAGGTGACACAACGGTGGCGTAAAAGAGGCGCAAGGTGTTTGTACATCTGCCAAGAGAGCTTTTGCAGACCCTGATGTGATTCACACCTCCTGATCTTGGAGGTATGGGGTCCCCCAAACAAGCCAAAGAGACCTTCTATATTTTATAAAACATATTTCCTATCTAGGGAAGGTGATTTACTATGCACTATAGGACTTGTTTTCACCATCATTGCAATATGATTTCTCTTTTTGTGTTTTATGGCATTGTAACAATGCTAATCATATTATTTCTAATCATATGTCTGCTTATGTTAGCAAAAATACTGCATCTTAGAGCACGTCGTTAAAATAAATACTTCAACCTTTCCCGTGTCTCATTTTACTCCTGTTGTGGACTGGTATGAGAGTATAAAAAAAGAGTATTCTTGCTTCCCACAACTCCTGAGTATAACCTAAGTCGCATGTTCTGGGTTGTCTAATCATTGGTTCCTTTGCTATAGGTGGAAGAGCTAATGTGACACTGATGCTAGCTGGTTAGGGTTTCTAAGCACTGAGGTGAGTTTTTTGGTAGACCACAATTCACTGAGGTCCTTGGTCTCTGTGTAGGGGCAGAATCCCTGCAACAATAGTGAGGTAGAGTGTTGGACTGTAATATGGGAACTTGTCTGAGATGATTGATTTGCAATGTTTGCGGCCCGAGTGATGGGCAATCATTTTTTCCCTGGAGGTGTTGGCCTTCACAAACTTAGTTAGCGAAAATGAATTAACCTGCATGGTCTACACCAATGATCCTTCTGTTTTTTTCATTGTCTAGGTCCACTCCTATGATCCTTCTGTTTTTTTCATTGTCTAGGATGCCCCAGATAATTTTTTGGTTTACAAGACAGCCAAATTCCAATATGTTGCTTGAATTAAAGAAGAGATAGTGCATCTACCATCGTGAATGGATTGGAACAGATAACCATTGCACCAATATATGGCTTTGAGTGATAATTGATGTTGAAGATGACAGTGAGGGAGGGTGTTCTGAACTGTAATATGGGAAATTTCTTGAGATGAATATTGATTTGCAATGTTTGGGGCCAGAGTGATGAGCAAACCTTTTTTTTCCCTGGAGAAGATTGGCACTTTTACACTTAGATGTTTTTAATTACAGGGTCCTCTCCTTTTTTCTGGTTCATTAGAGATCAGAAAAGCCACTTTAGTTAACAAACAAAAACCTGTGCAAAATACTGCAATTCTGTTTCTCTACTTGTTCTTCCCCAGCAGTGCACTATATGTCCATCTTGCTTGGGTCATGATGATGATTGTTCTTCAACGGAGATACTCGGAGTCAGGAGGAGGATGGAAGAACTCAGAACAGGAGCTTCAGGATCACCTCATCTACAGCTATTATCATGATGTTTTTGTCTTCAGTTTAAAGGTAAACCAAATGTCTGAGGCCTTGTATCAACTATGTGGAATAGAGAGGTGTGTGTGTAAAATACTGCTCTGTGTGTGTGTGTCTGTGAGTTGGACTTGTGGAACCCCTCCTTGTTTTTTTTGCTCTGCCTCTGAATCTTCCTGATAGACTCTTCATGCAGCTTACCTTCCTTCTGCTTCTCTTTTACAACCCACAGGCCTTCTTCTAATCTCCTACATGAACGAAAGGCGAAAACTGAGCTCAAGAACAGGAGTCCGGACAGGCACCAAAGAGTGAACATTCCAAAGGAGAATGCAATTGCACCACCAAATTTTGCAAAATAGAATTTTTTTTATTTGACTGTTATATTTGGAGAACTGGGTGGGTAGGTTCACTCCCCTACCTAGAAGACTGAACATTTAGATATCTTGTATCTGTCTCTGGGACAGAAGGACTGTTTGCAATGCATTTAACTGTACTCTGTCATGCTCATAATATAATAATAATAATCTTCATTTGACATATAAAAATATGACCATAAAAGAGACAATTTAAAGTACACACACATCAAGTGTAAAAACTTTCCATAAACAAACAGATATACTACATGAGACAACAGGAGATCCATGAAGTATTGTTATCCCACAGGTGTCTTGAATTCATCACACTTCCAACAGCCATTCCTTTTATTAAAAAATATAATCAATAACATTTCACATTAAATTTGCATGAGAGAACTACACCTGATCCTGAAAAGTAACCCACAGTTCAAGACTTTATAGCAGCCTAACACAGAGCAAAATTAGCAAATGCTCTTGTGGCCTTCAGTAAAGTTTAAAGGTGCCTGCAAGGGATTTGGTTTGAAGAATAATCACCAGATTTCAGACTTAGATCTTATTTCCCAACACTAGTCTATACAATCCAATTTGATATCTGATCTAATTTATATATAGCTGCCAATTAGGTAGACAAACCATTCAAATGAAATACTCAACATTAAATATGAAAAAATGTGAGAAATATGAAAAAAACTGGAAATCTTATTGTAGAAAAATATTTCTTTTATATTTTTTGATCATAGATTTATAGGGTACATATCAACATTTTACGTTGAGTACAATGCTTTCAAATGAAAAAGAAAATCCTGAAGTCTTTCTACAATTCATTTAAAAAAGAGTCCAATCTAACAATAAGT
>NW_028245138.1:0-55770 GCF_964263255.1 Lissotriton vulgaris
AGAGATAACACCCCCCATTACGTCATGCTTCAGAAATGTGGAAAATGGTCCGTTTTCAAATGTTTTATTTTGAACGTCAGTTCACATTTGTAGGTGGATCATCAGTGTTAGAGCTAAAATTAGCATGTTTAAAGTGATTTTCATGCTTCCAGGGCTCGGGAAGTTAATTAAATACCATTTGGAGGCATTTAATGTTCGAGCAAAAACGGCTGATTTTCGACAAAAGAGATAACACCCCCCCATTACGTCATGCTTCAGAAATGTGGAAAATGGTCCGTTTTCAAATGTTTTATTTTTGAACGTCAGTTCACATTTGTAGGTGGATCATCAGTGTTAGAGCTAAAATTAGCATGTTTAAAGTGATTTTCATGCTTTCAGGGGCCCAAAACACAAGATTTATGGAATGGTTAAAAGTGCATGAAAATGGCCAATTTACTCACTCTGAGTTCTCAAAAAGGGTTTCTTCACCCCGGGAAGTTAATTAAATACCATTTGGAGGCATTTAATGTTCGAGCAAAAACGGCTGATTTTCGACAAAAGAGATAACACCCCCCCATTACGTCATGCTTCAGAAATGTGGAAAATGGTCCGTTTTCAAATGTTTTATTTTTGAACGTAAGTTCACATTTGTAGGTGGATCATCAGTGTTAGAGCTAAAATTAGCATGTTTAAAGTGATTTTCATGCTTCCAGGGGCCCAAAACACAAGATTTATGGAATGGGTTAAAAGTGCATGGAAAATGGCCAATTTACTCACTCTGAGTTCTCAAAAAGGGTTTCTTCACCCCCGGGAAGTTAATTAAATACCATTTGGAGGCATTTAATGTTCGAGCAAAAACGGCTGATTTTCGACAAAAGAGATAACACCCCCCATTACGTCATGCTCAGAAATGTGGAAAATGGTCCGTTTTCAAATGTTTTATTTTTGAACGTCAGTTCACATTTGTAGGTGGATCATCAGTGTTAGAGCTAAAATTAGCATGTTTTAAAGTGATTTTCATGCTTCCAGGGGCTCGGGAAGTTAATTAAATACCATTTGGAGGCATTTAATGTTCGAGCAAAAACGGCTGATTTTCGACAAAAGAGATAACACCCCCCCATTACGTCATGCTTCAGAAATGTGGAAAATGGTCCGTTTTCAAATGTTTTATTTTTGAACGTCAGTTCACATTTGTAGGTGGATCATCAGTGTTAGAGCTAAAATTAGCATGTTTAAAGTGATTTTCATGCTTCCAGGGGCCCAAAACACAAGATTTATGGAATGGTTAAAAGTGCATGAAAATGGCCAATTTACTCACTCTGAGTTCTCAAAAGGGTTCTTCACCCGGGAAGTTAATTAAATACCATTTGGAGGCATTTAATGTTCGAGCAAAAACGGCTGATTTTCGACAAAAGAGATAACACCCCCCCATTACGTCATGCTTCAGAAATGTGGAAAATGGTCCGTTTTCAAATGTTTTATTTTTGAACGTCAGTTCACATTTGTAGGTGGATCATCAGTGTTAGAGCTAAAATTAGCATGTTTAAAGTGATTTTCATGCTTCCAGGGGCCCAAAACACAAGATTTATGGAATGGTTAAAAGTGCCATGAAAATGGCCAATTTACTCACTCTGAGTTCTCAAAAAGGGTTTCTTCACCCCGGGAAGTTAATTAAATACCATTTGGAGGCATTTAATGTTCAAGCAAAAACAGCTGATTTTCGACAAAAGAGATAACACCCCCCCATTACGTCATGCTTCAGAAATGTGGAAAATGGTCCGTTTTCAAATGTTTTATTTTTGAACGTCAGTTCACATTTGTAGGTGGATCATCAGTGTTAGAGCTAAAATTAGCATGTTTAAAGTGATTTTCATGCTTCCAGGGGCTCGGGAAGTTAATTAAATACCATTTGGAGGCATTTAATGTTCGAGCAAAAACGGCTGATTTTCGACAAAAGAGATAACACCCCCCCATTACGTCATGTTCAGAAATGTGGAAAATGGTCCGTTTTCAAATGTTTTATTTTTGAACGTCAGTTCACATTTGTAGGTGGATCATCAGTGTTAGAGCTAAAATTAGCATGTTTAAAGTGATTTTCATGCTTCCAGGGGCCCAAAACACAAGATTTATGGAATGGTTAAAAGTGCATGAAAATGGCCAATTTACTCACTCTGAGTTCTCAAAAAGGGTTTCTTCACCCCGGGAAGTTAATTAAATACCATTTGGAGGCATTTAATGTTCGAGCAAAAACGGCTGATTTTCGACAAAAGAGATAACACCCCCCCATTACGTCATGCTTCAGAAATGTGGAAAATGGTCCGTTTTCAAATGTTTTATTTTTGAACGTCAGTTCACATTTGTAGGTGGCTCATCAGTGTTAGAGCTAAAATTAGCATGTTTAAAGTGATTTTCATGCTTCCAGGGGCTCGGGAAGTTAATTAAATACCATTTGGAGGCATTTAATGTTCGAGCAAAACGGCTGATTTTCGACAAAAGAGATAACACCCCCCCATTACGTCATGCTTCAGAAATGTGGAAAATGGTCCGTTTTCAAATGTTTTATTTTTGAACGTCAGTTCACATTTGTAGGTGGATCATCAGTGTTAGAGCTAAAATTAGCATGTTTAAAGTGATTTTCATGCTTCCAGGGGCCCAAAACACAAGATTTATGGAATGGTTAAAAGTGCATGAAAATGGCCAATTTACTCACTCTGAGTTCTCAAAAAGGTTTCTTCACCCCGGGAAGTTAATTAAATACCATTTGGAGGCATTTAATGTTCGAGCAAAAACGGCTGATTTTCGACAAAAGAGATAACACCCCCCATTACGTCATGCTTCAGAAATGTGGAAAATGGTCTGTTTTCAAATGTTTTATTTTTGAACGTCAGTTCACATTTGTAGGTGGATCATCAGTGTTAGAGCTAAAATTTGCATGTTTAAAGTGATTTTCATGCTTCCAGGGGCTCGGGAAGTTAATTAAATACCATTTGGAGGCATTTAATGTTCGAGCAAAAACGGCTGATTTTCGACAAAAGAGATAACACCCCCCCCATTACGTCATGCTTCAGAAATGTGGAAAATGGTCCGTTTTCAAATGTTTTATTTTTGAACGTCAGTTCACATTTGTAGGTGGATCATCAGTGTTAGAGCTAAAATTAGCATGTTTAAAGTGATTTTCATGCTTCCAGGGGCTCGGGAAGTTAATTAAATACCATTTGGAGGCATTTAATGTTCGAGCAAAAACGGCTGATTTTCGACAAAAGAGATAACACCCCCCCATTACGTCATGCTTCAGAAATGTGGAAAATGGTCCGTTTTCAAATGTTTTATTTTTGAACGTCAGTTCACATTTGTAGGTGGATCATCAGTGTTAGAGCTAAAATTAGCATGTTTAAAGTGATTTTCATGCTTCCAGGGGCTCGGGAAGTTAATTAAATACCATTTGGAGGCATTTAATGTTCGAGCAAAAACGGCTGATTTTCGACAAAAGAGATAACACCCCCCCATTACGTCATGCTTCAGAAATGTGGAAAGTGGTCCGTTTTCAAATGTTTTATTTTTGAACGTCAGTTCACATTTGTAGGTGGATCATCAGTGTTAGAGCTAAAATTAGCATGTTTAAAGTGATTTTCATGCTTCCAGGGGCTCGGGAAGTTAATTAAATACCATTTGGAGGCATTTAATGTTCGAGCAAAAACGGCTGATTTTCGACAAAAGAGATAACACCCCCCATTACGTCATGCTTCAGAAATGTGGAAAATGGTCCGTTTTCAAATGTTTTATTTTTGAACGTCAGTTCACATTTGTAGGTGGATCATCAGTGTTAGAGCTAAAATTAGCATGTTTAAAGTGATTTTCATGCTTCCAGGGGCTCGGGAAGTTAATTAAATACCATTTGGAGGCATTTAATGTTCGAGCAAAAACGGCTGATTTTCGACAAAAGAGATAACACCCCCCCATTACGTCATGCTTCAGAAATGTGGAAAATGGTCCGTTTTCAAATGTTTTATTTTTGAACGTCAGTTCACATTTGTAGGTGGATCATCAGTGTTAGAGCTAAAATTAGCATGTTTAAAGTGATTTTCATGCTTCCAGGGGCTCGGGAAGTTAATTAAATACCATTTGGAGGCATTTAATGTTCGAGCAAAAACGGCTGATTTTCGACAAAAGAGATAACACCCCCCCATAACGTCATGCTTCAGAAATGTGGAAAATGGTCCGTTTTCAAATGTTTTATTTTTGAACGTCAGTTCACATTTGTAGGTGGATCATCAGTGTTAGAGCTAAAATTAGCATGTTTAAAGTGATTTTCATGCTTTCAGGGGCCCAAAACACAAGATTTATGGAATGGTTAAAAGTGCATGAAAATGGCCAATTTACTCACTCTGAGTTCTCAAAAAGGGTTTCTTCACCCCGGGAAGTTAATTAAATACCATTTGGAGGCATTTAATGTTCGAGCAAAAACGGCTGATTTTCGACAAAAGAGATAACACCCCCCCATTACGTCATGCTTCAGAAATGTGGAAAATGGTCCGTTTTCAAATGTTTTATTTTTGAACGTCAGTTCACATTTGTAGGTGGATCATCAGTGTTAGAGCTAAAATTAGCATGTTTAAAGTGATTTTCATGCTTCCAGGGGCCCAAAACACAAGATTTATGGAATGGTTAAAAGTGCATGAAAATGGCCAATTTACTCACTCTGAGTTCTCAAAAAGGGTTTCTTCACCCCGGGAAGTTAATTAAATACCATTTGGAGGCATTTAATGTTCGAGCAAAAACGGCTGATTTTCGACAAAAGAGATAACACCCCCCCATTACGTCATGCTTCAGAAATGTGGAAAATGGTCCGTTTTCAAATGTTTTATTTTTGAACGTCAGTTCACATTTGTAGGTGGATCATCAGTGTTAGAGCTAAAATTAGCATGTTTAAAGTGATTTTCATGCTTCCAGGGGCTCGGGAAGTTAATTAAATACCATTTGGAGGCATTTAATGTTCGAGCAAAAACGGCTGATTTTCGACAAAAGAGATAACACCCCCCCATTACGTCATGCTTCAGAAATGTGGAAAATGGTCCGTTTTCAAATGTTTTATTTTTGAACGTCAGTTCACATTTGTAGGTGGATCATCAGTGTTAGAGCTAAAATTAGCATGTTTAAAGTGATTTTCATGCTTCCAGGGGCCCAAAACACAAGATTTATGGAATGGTTAAAAGTGCATGAAAATGGCCAATTTACTCACTCTGAGTTCTCAAAAAGGGTTTCTTCACCCCGGGAAGTTAATTAAATACCATTTGGAGGCATTTAATGTTCGAGCAAAAACGGCTGATTTTCGACAAAAGAGATAACACCCCCCCATTACGTCATGCTTCAGAAATGTGGAAAATGGTCCGTTTTCAAATGTTTTATTTTTGAACGTCAGTTCACATTTGTAGGTGGATCATCAGTGTTAGAGCTAAAATTAGCATGTTTAAAGTGATTTTCATGCTTCCAGGGGCCCAAAACACAAGATTTATGGAATGGTTAAAAGTGCATGAAAATGGCCAATTTACTCACTCTGAGTTCTCAAAAAGGGTTTCTTCACCCCGGGAAGTTAATTAAATACCATTTGGAGGCATTTAATGTTCAAGCAAAAACGGCTGATTTTCGACAAAAGAGATAACACCCCCCCATTACGTCATGCTTCAGAAATGTGGAAAATGGTCCGTTTTCAAATGTTTTATTTTTGAACGTCAGTTCACATTTGTAGGTGGATCATCAGTGTTAGAGCTAAAATTAGCATGTTTAAAGTGATTTTCATGCTTCCAGGGGCTCGGGAAGTTAATTAAATACCATTTGGAGGCATTTAATGTTCGAGCAAAAACGGCTGATTTTCGACAAAAGAGATAACACCCCCCCATTACGTCATGTTTCAGAAATGTGGAAAATGGTCCGTTTTCAAATGTTTTATTTTTGAACGTCAGTTCACATTTGTAGGTGGATCATCAGTGTTAGAGCTAAAATTAGCATGTTTAAAGTGATTTTCATGCTTCCAGGGGCCCAAAACACAAGATTTATGGAATGGTTAAAAGTGCATGAAAATGGCCAATTTACTCACTCTGAGTTCTCAAAAAGGGTTTCTTCACCCCGGGAAGTTAATTAAATACCATTTGGAGGCATTTAATGTTCGAGCAAAAACGGCTGATTTTCGACAAAAGAGATAACACCCCCCCATTACGTCATGCTTCAGAAATGTGGAAAATGGTCCGTTTTCAAATGTTTTATTTTTGAACGTCAGTTCACATTTGTAGGTGGATCATCAGTGTTAGAGCTAAAATTAGCATGTTTAAAGTGATTTTCATGCTTCCAGGGGCTCGGGAAGTTAATTAAATACCATTTGGAGGCATTTAATGTTCGAGCAAAACGGCTGATTTTCGACAAAAGAGATAACACCCCCCCATTACGTCATGCTTCAGAAATGTGGAAAATGGTCCGTTTTCAAATGTTTTATTTTTGAACGTCAGTTCACATTTGTAGGTGGATCATCAGTGTTAGAGCTAAAATTAGCATGTTTAAAGTGATTTTCATGCTTCCAGGGGCCCAAAACACAAGATTTATGGAATGGTTAAAAGTGCATGAAAATGGCCAATTTACTCACTCTGAGTTCTCAAAAAGGGTTTCTTCACCCCGGGAAGTTAATTAAATACCATTTGGAGGCATTTAATGTTCGAGCAAAAACGGCTGATTTTCGACAAAAGAGATAACACCCCCCCATTACGTCATGCTTCAGAAATGTGGAAAATGGTCTGTTTTCAAATGTTTTATTTTTGAACGTCAGTTCACATTTGTAGGTGGATCATCAGTGTTAGAGCTAAAATTAGCATGTTTAAAGTGATTTTCATGCTTCCAGGGGCTCGGGAAGTTAATTAAATACCATTTGGAGGCATTTAATGTTCGAGCAAAAACGGCTGATTTTCGACAAAAGAGATAACACCCCCCCATTACGTCATGCTTCAGAAATGTGGAAAATGGTCCGTTTTCAAATGTTTTATTTTTGAACGTCAGTTCACATTTGTAGGTGGATCATCAGTGTTAGAGCTAAAATTAGCATGTTTAAAGTGATTTTCATGCTTCCAGGGGCTCGGGAAGTTAATTAAATACCATTTGGAGGCATTTAATGTTCGAGCAAAAACGGCTGATTTTCGACAAAAGAGATAACACCCCCCCATTACGTCATGCTTCAGAAATGTGGAAAATGGTCCGTTTTCAAATGTTTTATTTTTGAACGTCAGTTCACATTTGTAGGTGGATCATCAGTGTTAGAGCTAAAATTAGCATGTTTAAAGTGATTTTCATGCTTCCAGGGGCTCGGGAAGTTAATTAAATACCATTTGGAGGCATTTAATGTTCGAGCAAAAACGGCTGATTTTCGACAAAAGAGATAACACCCCCCCATTACGTCATGCTTCAGAAATGTGGAAAATGGTCCGTTTTCAAATGTTTTATTTTTGAACGTCAGTTCACATTTGTAGGTGGATCATCAGTGTTAGAGCTAAAATTAGCATGTTTAAAGTGATTTTCATGCTTCCAGGGGCTCGGGAAGTTAATTAAATACCATTTGGAGGCATTTAATGTTCGAGCAAAAACGGCTGATTTTCGACAAAAGAGATAACACCCCCCCATTACGTCATGCTTCAGAAATGTGGAAAATGGTCCGTTTTCAAATGTTTTATTTTTGAACGTCAGTTCACATTTGTAGGTGGATCATCAGTGTTAGAGCTAAAATTAGCATGTTTAAAGTGATTTTCATGCTTCCAGGGGCTCGGGAAGTTAATTAAATACCATTTGGAGGCATTTAATGTTCGAGCAAAAACGGCTGATTTTCGACAAAAGAGATAACACCCCCCCATTACGTCATGCTTCAGAAATGTGGAAAATGGTCCGTTTTCAAATGTTTTATTTTTGAACGTCAGTTCACATTTGTAGGTGGATCATCAGTGTTAGAGCTAAAATTAGCATGTTTAAAGTGATTTTCATGCTTCCAGGGGCCCAAAACACAAGATTTATGGAATGGTTAAAAGTGCATGAAAATGGCCAATTTACTCACTCTGAGTTCTCAAAAAGGGTTTCTTCACCCCGGGAAGTTAATTAAATACCATTTGGAGGCATTTAATGTTCGAGCAAAAACGGCTGATTTTCGACAAAAGAGATAACACCCCCCCATTACGTCATGCTTCAGAAATGTGGAAAATGGTCCGTTTTCAAATGTTTTATTTTTGAACGTCAGTTCACATTTGTAGGTGGATCATCAGTGTTAGAGCTAAAATTAGCATGTTTAAAGTGATTTTCATGCTTCCAGGGGCTCGGGAAGTTAATTAAATACCATTTGGAGGCATTTAATGTTCGAGCAAAAACGGCTGATTTTCGACAAAAGAGATAACACCCCCCCATTACGTCATGCTTCAGAAATGTGGAAAATGGTCCGTTTTCAAATGTTTTATTTTTGAACGTCAGTTCACATTTGTAGGTGGATCATCAGTGTTAGAGCTAAAATTAGCATGTTTAAAGTGATTTTCATGCTTCCAGGGGCTCGGGAAGTTAATTAAATACCATTTGGAGGCATTTAATGTTCGAGCAAAAACGGCTGATTTTCGACAAAAGAGATAACACCCCCCCATTACGTCATGCTTCAGAAATGTGGAAAATGGTCCGTTTTCAAATGTTTTATTTTTGAACGTCAGTTCACATTTGTAGGTGGATCATCAGTGTTAGAGCTAAAATTAGCATGTTTAAAGTGATTTTCATGCTTCCAGGGGCCCAAAACACAAGATTTATGGAATGGTTAAAAGTGCATGAAAATGGCCAATTTACTCACTCTGAGTTCTCAAAAAGGGTTTCTTCACCCCGGGAAGTTAATTAAATACCATTTGGAGGCATTTAATGTTCGAGCAAAAACGGCTGATTTTCGACAAAAGAGATAACACCCCCCCATTACGTCATGCTTCAGAAATGTGGAAAATGGTCCGTTTTCAAATGTTTTATTTTTGAACGTCAGTTCACATTTGTAGGTGGATCATCAGTGTTAGAGCTAAAATTAGCATGTTTAAAGTGATTTTCATGCTTCCAGGGGCTCGGGAAGTTAATTAAATACCATTTGGAGGCATTTAATGTTCGAGCAAAAACGGCTGATTTTCGACAAAAGAGATAACACCCCCCCATTACGTCATGTTTCAGAAATGTGGAAAATGGTCCGTTTTCAAATGTTTTATTTTTGAACGTCAGTTCACATTTGTAGGTGGATCATCAGTGTTAGAGCTAAAATTAGCATGTTTAAAGTGATTTTCATGCTTCCAGGGGCTCGGGAAGTTAATTAAATACCATTTGGAGGCATTTAATGTTCGAGCAAAAACGGCTGATTTTCGACAAAAGAGATAACACCCCCCCATTACGTCATGCTTCAGAAATGTGGAAAATGGTCCGTTTTCAAATGTTTTATTTTTGAACGTCAGTTCACATTTGTAGGTGGATCATCAGTGTTAGAGCTAAAATTAGCATGTTTAAAGTGATTTTCATGCTTCCAGGGGCTCGGGAAGTTAATTAAATACCATTTGGAGGCATTTAATGTTCGAGCAAAAACGGCTGATTTTCGACAAAAGAGATAACACCCCCCCATTACGTCATGCTTCAGAAATGTGGAAAATGGTCCGTTTTCAAATGTTTTATTTTTGAACGTCAGTTCACATTTGTAGGTGGATCATCAGTGTTAGAGCTAAAATTAGCATGTTTAAAGTGATTTTCATGCTTCCAGGGGCTCGGGAAGTTAATTAAATACCATTTGGAGGCATTTAATGTTCGAGCAAAAACGGCTGATTTTCGACAAAAGAGATAACACCCCCCCATTACGTCATGCTTCAGAAATGTGGAAAATGGTCCGTTTTCAAATGTTTTATTTTTGAACGTCAGTTCACATTTGTAGGTGGATCATCAGTGTTAGAGCTAAAATTAGCATGTTTAAAGTGATTTTCATGCTTCCAGGGGCTTGGGAAGTTAATTAAATACCATTTGGAGGCATTTAATGTTCGAGCAAAAACGGCTGATTTTCGACAAAAGAGATAACACCCCCCCATTACGTCATGCTTCAGAAATGTGGAAAATGGTCCGTTTTCAAATGTTTTATTTTTGAACGTCAGTTCACATTTGTAGGTGGATCATCAGTGTTAGAGCTAAAATTAGCATGTTTAAAGTGATTTTCATGCTTCCAGGGGCTCGGGAAGTTAATTAAATACCATTTGGAGGCATTTAATGTTCGAGCAAAAACGGCTGATTTTCGACAAAAGAGATAACACCCCCCCATTACGTCATGCTTCAGAAATGTGGAAAATGGTCCGTTTTCAAATGTTTTATTTTTGAACGTCAGTTCACATTTGTAGGTGGATCATCAGTGTTAGAGCTAAAATTAGCATGTTTAAAGTGATTTTCATGCTTCCAGGGGCTCGGGAAGTTAATTAAATACCATTTGGAGGCATTTAATGTTCGAGCAAAAACGGCTGATTTTCGACAAAAGAGATAACACCCCCCCATTACGTCATGCTTCAGAAATGTGGAAAATGGTCCGTTTTCAAATGTTTTATTTTTGAACGTCAGTTCACATTTGTAGGTGGATCATCAGTGTTAGAGCTAAAATTAGCATGTTTAAAGTGATTTTCATGCTTCCAGGGGCTCGGGAAGTTAATTAAATACCATTTGGAGGCATTTAATGTTCGAGCAAAAACGGCTGATTTTCGACAAAAGAGATAACACCCCCCCATTACGTCATGCTTCAGAAATGTGGAAAATGGTCCGTTTTCAAATGTTTTATTTTTGAACGTCAGTTCACATTTGTAGGTGGATCATCAGTGTTAGAGCTAAAATTAGCATGTTTAAAGTGATTTTCATGCTTCCAGGGGCCCAAAACACAAGATTTATGGAATGGTTAAAAGTGCATGAAAATGGCCAATTTACTCACTCTGAGTTCTCAAAAAGGGTTTCTTCACCCCGGGAAGTTAATTAAATACCATTTGGAGGCATTTAATGTTCGAGCAAAAACGGCTGATTTTCGACAAAAGAGATAACACCCCCCCATTACGTCATGCTTCAGAAATGTGGAAAATGGTCCGTTTTCAAATGTTTTATTTTTGAACGTCAGTTCACATTTGTAGGTGGATCATCAGTGTTAGAGCTAAAATTAGCATGTTTAAAGTGATTTTCATGCTTCCAGGGGCCCAAAACACAAGATTTATGGAATGGTTAAAAGTGCATGAAAATGGCCAATTTACTCACTCTGAGTTCTCAAAAAGGGTTTCTTCACCCCGGGAAGTTAATTAAATACCATTTGGAGGCATTTAATGTTCAAGCAAAAACGGCTGATTTTCGACAAAAGAGATAACACCCCCCCATTACGTCATGCTTCAGAAATGTGGAAAATGGTCCGTTTTCAAATGTTTTATTTTTGAACGTCAGTTCACATTTGTAGGTGGTTCATCAGTGTTAGAGCTAAAATTAGCATGTTTAAAGTGATTTTCATGCTTCCAGGGGCTCGGGAAGTTAATTAAATACCATTTGGAGGCATTTAATGTTCGAGCAAAAACGGCTGATTTTCGACAAAAGAGATAACACCCCCCCATTACGTCATGTTTCAGAAATGTGGAAAATGGTCCGTTTTCAAATGTTTTATTTTTGAACGTCAGTTCACATTTGTAGGTGGATCATCAGTGTTAGAGCTAAAATTAGCATGTTTAAAGTGATTTTCATGCTTCCAGGGGCCCAAAACACAAGATTTATGGAATGGTTAAAAGTGCATGAAAATGGCCAATTTACTCACTCTGAGTTCTCAAAAAGGGTTTCTTCACCCCGGGAAGTTAATTAAATACCATTTGGAGGCATTTAATGTTCGAGCAAAAACGGCTGATTTTCGACAAAAGAGATAACACCCCCCCCATTACGTCATGCTTCAGAAATGTGGAAAATGGTCCGTTTTCAAATGTTTTATTTTTGAACGTCAGTTCACATTTGTAGGTGGATCATCAGTGTTAGAGCTAAAATTAGCATGTTTAAAGTGATTTTCATGCTTCCAGGGGCTCGGGAAGTTAATTAAATACCATTTGGAGGCATTTAATGTTCGAGCAAAAACGGCTGATTTTCGACAAAAGAGATAACACCCCCCCATTACGTCATGCTTCAGAAATGTGGAAAATGGTCCGTTTTCAAATGTTTTATTTTTGAACGTCAGTTCACATTTGTAGGTGGATCATCAGTGTTAGAGCTAAAATTAGCATGTTTAAAGTGATTTTCATGCTTCCAGGGGCTCGGGAAGTTAATTAAATACCATTTGGAGGCATTTAATGTTCGAGCAAAAACGGCTGATTTTCGACAAAAGAGATAACACCCCCCCATTACGTCATGCTTCAGAAATGTGGAAAATGGTCCGTTTTCAAATGTTTTATTTTTGAACGTCAGTTCACATTTGTAGGTGGATCATCAGTGTTAGAGCTAAAATTAGCATGTTTAAAGTGATTTTCATGCTTCCAGGGGCTCGGGAAGTTAATTAAATACCATTTGGAGGCATTTAATGTTCGAGCAAAAACGGCTGATTTTCGACAAAAGAGATAACACCCCCCCATTACGTCATGCTTCAGAAATGTGGAAAATGGTCCGTTTTCAAATGTTTTATTTTTGAACGTCAGTTCACATTTGTAGGTGGATCATCAGTGTTAGAGCTAAAATTAGCATGTTTAAAGTGATTTTCATGCTTCCAGGGGCTCGGGAAGTTAATTAAATACCATTTGGAGGCATTTAATGTTCGAGCAAAAACGGCTGATTTTCGACAAAAGAGATAACACCCCCCCATTACGTCATGCTTCAGAAATGTGGAAAATGGTCCGTTTTCAAATGTTTTATTTTTGAACGTCAGTTCACATTTGTAGGTGGATCATCAGTGTTAGAGCTAAAATTAGCATGTTTAAAGTGATTTTCATGCTTCCAGGGGCTCGGGAAGTTAATTAAATACCATTTGGAGGCATTTAATGTTCGAGCAAAAACGGCTGATTTTCGACAAAAGAGATAACACCCCCCCATTACGTCATGCTTCAGAAATGTGGAAAATGGTCCGTTTTCAAATGTTTTATTTTTGAACGTCAGTTCACATTTGTAGGTGGATCATCAGTGTTAGAGCTAAAATTAGCATGTTTAAAGTGATTTTCATGCTTCCAGGGGCTTGGGAAGTTAATTAAATACCATTTGGAGGCATTTAATGTTCGAGCAAAAACGGCTGATTTTCGACAAAAGAGATAACACCCCCCCATTACGTCATGCTTCAGAAATGTGGAAAATGGTCCGTTTTCAAATGTTTTATTTTTGAACGTCAGTTCACATTTGTAGGTGGATCATCAGTGTTAGAGCTAAAATTAGCATGTTTAAAGTGATTTTCATGCTTCCAGGGGCTCGGGAAGTTAATTAAATACCATTTGGAGGCATTTAATGTTCGAGCAAAAACGGCTGATTTTCGACAAAAGAGATAACACCCCCCCATTACGTCATGCTTCAGAAATGTGGAAAATGGTCCGTTTTCAAATGTTTTATTTTTGAACGTCAGTTCACATTTGTAGGTGGATCATCAGTGTTAGAGCTAAAATTAGCATGTTTAAAGTGATTTTCATGCTTCCAGGGGCTCGGGAAGTTAATTAAATACCATTTGGAGGCATTTAATGTTCGAGCAAATACGGCTGATTTTCGACAAAAGAGATAACACCCCCCCATTACGTCATGCTTCAGAAATGTGGAAAATGGTCCGTTTTCAAATGTTTTATTTTTGAACGTCAGTTCACATTTGTAGGTGGATCATCAGTGTTAGAGCTAAAATTAGCATGTTTAAAGTGATTTTCATGCTTCCAGGGGCCCAAAACACAAGATTTATGGAATGGTTAAAAGTGCATGAAAATGGCCAATTTACTCACTCTGAGTTCTCAAAAAGGGTTTCTTCACCCCGGGAAGTTAATTAAATACCATTTGGAGGCATTTAATGTTCGAGCAAAAACGGCTGATTTTCGACAAAAGAGATAACACCCCCCCATTACGTCATGCTTCAGAAATGTGGAAAATGGTCCGTTTTCAAATGTTTTATTTTTGAACGTCAGTTCACATTTGTAGGTGGATCATCAGTGTTAGAGCTAAAATTAGCATGTTTAAAGTGATTTTCATGCTTCCAGGGGCCCAAAACACAAGATTTATGGAATGGTTAAAAGTGCATGAAAATGGCCAATTTACTCACTCTGAGTTCTCAAAAAGGGTTTCTTCACCCCGGGAAGTTAATTAAATACCATTTGGAGGCATTTAATGTTCGAGCAAAAACGGCTGATTTTCGACAAAAGAGATAACACCCCCCCATTACGTCATGCTTCAGAAATGTGGAAAATGGTCCGTTTTCAAATGTTTTATTTTTGAACGTCAGTTCACATTTGTAGGTGGATCATCAGTGTTAGAGCTAAAATTAGCATGTTTAAAGTGATTTTCATGCTTCCAGGGGCCCAAAACACAAGATTAATGGAATGGTTAAAAGTGCATGAAAATGGCCAATTTACTCACTCTGAGTTCTCAAAAAGGGTTTCTTCACCCCGGGAAGTTAATTAAATACCATTTGGAGGCATTTAATGTTCGAGCAAAAACGGCTGATTTTCGACAAAAGAGATAACACCCCCCCATTACGTCATGCTTCAGAAATGTGGAAAATGGTCCGTTTTCAAATGTTTTATTTTTGAACGTCAGTTCACATTTGTAGGTGGATCATCAGTGTTAGAGCTAAAATTAGCATGTTTAAAGTGATTTTCATGCTTCCAGGTGCTCGGGAAGTTAATTAAATACCATTTGGAGGCATTTAATGTTCGAGCAAAAACGGCTGATTTTCGACAAAAGCGATAACACCCCCCCATTACGTCATGCTTCAGAAATGTGGAAAATGGTCCGTTTACAAATGTTTTATTTTTGAACGTCAGTTCACATTTGTAGGTGGATCATCAGTGTTAGAGCTAAAATTAGCATGTTTAAAGTGATTTTCATGCTTCCAGGGGCCCAAAACACAAGATTTATGGAATGGTTAAAAGTGCATGAAAATGGCCAATTTACTCACTCTGAGTTCTCAAAAAGGGTTTCTTCACCCCGGGAAGTTAATTAAATACCATTTGGAGGCATTTAATGTTCGAGCAAAAACGGCTGATTTTCGACAAAAGAGATAACACCCCCCCATTACGTCATGCTTCAGAAATGTGGAAAATGGTCCGTTTTCAAATGTTTTATTTTTGAACGTCAGTTCACATTTGTAGGTGGATCATCAGTGTTAGAGCTAAAATTAGCATGTTTAAAGTGATTTTCATGCTTCCAGGGGCCCAAAACACAAGATTTATGGAATGGTTAAAAGTGCATGAAAATGGCCAATTTACTCACTCTGAGTTCTCAAAAAGGGTTTCTTCACCCCGGGAAGTTAATTAAATACCATTTGGAGGCATTTAATGTTCGAGCAAAAACGGCTGATTTTCGACAAAAGAGATAACACCCCCCCATTACGTCATGCTTCAGAAATGTGGAAAATGGTCCGTTTTCAAATGTTTTATTTTTGAACGTCAGTTCACATTTGTAGGTGGATCATCAGTGTTAGAGCTAAAATTAGCATGTTTAAAGGGATTTTCATGCTTCCAGGGGCTCGGGAAGTTAATTAAATACCATTTGGAGGCATTTAATGTTCGAGCAAAAACGGCTGATTTTCGACAAAAGAGATAACACCCCCCCATTACGTCATGCTTCAGAAATGTGGAAAATGGTCCGTTTTCAAATGTTTTATTTTTGAACGTCAGTTCACATTTGTAGGTGGATCATCGGTGTTAGAGCTAAAATTAGCATGTTTAAAGTGATTTTCATGCTTCCAGGGGCCCAAAACACAAGATTTATGGAATGGTTAAAAGTGCATGAAAATGGCCAATTTACTCACTCTGAGTTCTCAAAAAGGGTTTCTTCACCCCGGGAAATTAATTAAATACCATTTGGAGGCATTTAATGTTCGAGCAAAAACGGCTGATTTTCGACAAAAGAGATAACACCCCCCCATTACGTCATGCTTCAGAAATGTGGAAAATGGTCTGTTTTCAAATGTTTTATTTTTGAACGTCAGTTCACATTTGTAGGTGGATCATCAGTGTTAGAGCTAAAATTAGCATGTTTAAAGTGATTTTCATGCTTCCAGGGGCCCAAAACACAAGATTTATGGAATGGTTAAAAGTGCATGAAAATGGCCAATTTACTCACTCTGAGTTCTCAAAAAGGGTTTCTTCACCCCGGGAAGTTAATTAAATACCATTTGGAGGCATTTAATGTTCGAGCAAAAACGGCTGATTTTCGACAAAAGAGATAACACCCCCCCATTACGTCATGCTTCAGAAATGTGGAAAATGGTCCGTTTTCAAATGTTTTATTTTTGAACGTCAGTTCACATTTGTAGGTGGATCATCAGTGTTAGAGCTAAAATTAGCATGTTTAAAGTGATTTTCATGCTTCCAGGGGCTCGGGAAGTTAATTAAATACCATTTGGAGGCATTTAATGTTCGAGCAAAAACGGCTGATTTTCGACAAAAGAGATAACACCCCCCCCATTACGTCATGCTTCAGAAATGTGGAAAATGGTCCGTTTTCAAATGTTTTATTTTTGAACGTCAGTTCACATTTGTAGGTGGATCATCAGTGTTAGAGCTAAAATTAGCATGTTTAAAGTGATTTTCATGCTTCCAGGGGCTCGGGAAGTTAATTAAATACCATTTGGAGGCATTTAATGTTCGAGCAAAAACGGCTGATTTTCGACAAAAGAGATAACACCCCCCCATTACGTCATGCTTCAGAAATGTGGAAAATGGTCCGTTTTCAAATGTTTTATTTTTGAACGTCAGTTCACATTTGTAGGTGGATCATCAGTGTTAGAGCTAAAATTAGCATGTTTAAAGTGATTTTCATGCTTCCAGGGGCCCAAAACACAAGATTTATGGAATGGTTAAAAGTGCATGAAAATGGCCAATTTACTCACTCTGAGTTCTCAAAAAGGGTTTCTTCACCCCGGGAAGTTAATTAAATACCATTTGGAGGCATTTAATGTTCGAGCAAAAACGGCTGATTTTCGACAAAAGAGATAACATCCCCCCATTACGTCATGCTTCAGAAATGTGGAAAATGGTCCGTTTTCAAATGTTTTATTTTTGAACGTCAGTTCACATTTGTAGGTGGATCATCAGTGTTAGAGCTAAAATTAGCATGTTTAAAGTGATTTTCATGCTTCCAGGGGCTCGGGAAGTTAATTAAATACCATTTGGAGGCATTTAATGTTCGAGCAAAAACGGCTGATTTTCGACAAAAGAGATAACACCCCCCCATTACGTCATGCTTCAGAAATGTGGAAAATGGTCCGTTTTCAAATGTTTTATTTTTGAACGTCAGTTCACATTTGTAGGTGGATCATCAGTGTTAGAGCTAAAATTAGCATGTTTAAAGTGATTTTCATGCTTCCAGGGGCTCGGGAAGTTAATTAAATACCATTTGGAGGCATTTAATATTCGAGCAAAAACGGCTGATTTTCGACAAAAGAGATAACACCCCCCCATTACGTCATGCTTCAGAAATGTGGAAAATGGTCCGTTTTCAAATGTTTTATTTTTGAACGTCAGTTCACATTTGTAGGTGGATCATCAGTGTTAGAGCTAAAATTAGCATGTTTAAAGTGATTTTCATGCTTCCAGGGGCTCGGGAAGTTAATTAAATACCATTTGGAGGCATTTAATGTTCGAGCAAAAACGGCTGATTTTCGACAAAAGAGATAACACCCCCCCATTACGTCATGCTTCAGAAATGTGGAAAATGGTCCATTTTCAAATGTTTTATTTTTGAACGTCAGTTCACATTTGTAGGTGGATCATCAGTGTTAGAGCTAAAATTAGCATGTTTAAAGTGATTTTCATTCTTCCAGGGGCTCGGGAAGTTAATTAAATACCATTTGGAGGCATTTAATGTTCGAGCAAAAACGGCTGATTTTCGACAAAAGAGATAACACCCCCCCCATTACGTCATGCTTCAGAAATGTGGAAAATGGTCCGTTTTCAAATGTTTTATTTTTGAACGTCAGTTCACATTTGTAGGTGGATCATCAGTGTTAGAGCTAAAATTAGCATGTTTAAAGTGATTTTCATGCTTCCAGGGGCTCGGGAAGTTAATTAAATACCATTTGGAGGCATTTAATGTTCGAGCAAAAACGGCTGATTTTCGACAAAAGAGATAACACCCCCCATTACGTCATGCTTCAGAAATGTGGAAAATGGTCCGTTTTCAAATGTTTTATTTTTGAACGTCAGTTCACATTTGTAGGTGGATCATCAGTGTTAGAGCTAAAATTAGCATGTTTAAAGTGATTTTCATGCTTCCAGGGGCTCGGGAAGTTAATTAAATACCATTTGGAGGCATTTAATGTTCGAGCAAAAACGGCTGATTTTCGACAAAAGAGATAACACCCCCCCATTACGTCATGCTTCAGAAATGTGGAAAATGGTCCGTTTTCAAATGTTTTATTTTTGAACGTCAGTTCACATTTGTAGGTGGATCATCAGTGTTAGAGCTAAAATTAGCATGTTTAAAGTGATTTTCATGCTTCCAGGGGCCCAAAACACAAGATTTATGGAATGGTTAAAAGTGCATGAAAATGGCCAATTTACTCACTCTGAGTTCTCAAAAAGGGTTTCTTCACCCCGGGAAGTTAATTAAATACCATTTGGAGGCATTTAATGTTCGAGCAAAAACGGCTGATTTTCGACAAAAGAGATAACACCCCCCCATTACGTCATGCTTCAGAAATGTGGAAAATGGTCCGTTTTCAAATGTTTTATTTTTGAACGTCAGTTCACATTTGTAGGTGGATCATCAGTGTTAGAGCTAAAATTAGCATGTTTAAAGTGATTTTCATGCTTCCAGGGGCTCAAAACACAAGATTTATGGAATGGTTAAAAGTGCATGAAAATGGCCAATTTACTCACTCTGAGTTCTCAAAAAGGGTTTCTTCACCCCGGGAAGTTAATTAAATACCATTTGGAGGCATTTAATGTTCGAGCAAAAACGGCTGATTTTCGACAAAAGAGATAACACCCCCCCATTACGTCATGCTTCAGAAATGTGGAAAATGGTCCGTTTTCAAATGTTTTATTTTTGAACGTCAGTTCACATTTGTAGGTGGATCATCAGTGTTAGAGCTAAAATTAGCATGTTTAAAGTGATTTTCATGCTTCCAGGGGCTCGGGAAGTTAATTAAATACCATTTGGAGGCATTTAATGTTCGAGCAAAAACGGCTGATTTTCGACAAAAGAGATAACACCCCCCCATTACGTCATGCTTCAGAAATGTGGAAAATGGTCCGTTTTCAAATGTTTTATTTTTGAACGTCAGTTCACATTTGTAGGTGGATCATCAGTGTTAGAGCTAAAATTAGCATGTTTAAAGTGATTTTCATGCTTCCAGGGGCTCGGGAAGTTAATTAAATACCATTTGGAGGCATTTAATGTTCGAGCAAAAACGGCTGATTTTCGACAAAAGAGATAACACCCCCCCATTACGTCATGCTTCAGAAATGTGGAAAATGGTCCGTTTTCAAATGTTTTATTTTTGAACGTCAGTTCACATTTGTAGGTGGATCATCAGTGTTAGAGCTAAAATTAGCATGTTTAAAGTGATTTTCATGCTTCCAGGGGCTCGGGAAGTTAATTAAATACCATTTGGAGGCATTTAATGTTCGAGCAAAAACGGCTGATTTTCGACAAAAGAGATAACACCCCCCCATTACGTCATGCTTCAGAAATGTGGAAAATGGTCCGTTTTCAAATGTTTTATTTTTGAACGTCAGTTCACATTTGTAGGTGGATCATCAGTGTTAGAGCTAAAATTAGCATGTTTAAAGTGATTTTCATGCTTCCAGGGGCTCGGGAAGTTAATTAAATACCATTTGGAGGCATTTAATGTTCGAGCAAAAACGGCTGATTTTCGACAAAAGAGATAACACCCCCCCATTACGTCATGCTTCAGAAATGTGGAAAATGGTCCGTTTTCAAATGTTTTATTTTTGAACGACAGTTCACATTTGTAGGTGGATCATCAGTGTTAGAGCTAAAATTAGCATGTTTAAAGTGATTTTCATGCTTCCAGGGGCTCGGGAAGTTAATTAAATACCATTTGGAGGCATTTAATGTTCGAGCAAAAACGGCTGATTTTCGACAAAAGAGATAACACCCCCCCATTACGTCATGCTTCAGAAATGTGGAAAATGGTCCGTTTTCAAATGTTTTATTTTTGAACGTCAGTTCACATTTGTAGGTGGATCATCAGTGTTAGAGCTAAAATTAGCATGTTTAAAGTGATTTTCATGCTTCCAGGGGCTTGGGAAGTTAATTAAATACCATTTGGAGGCATTTAATGTTCGAGCAAAAACGGCTGATTTTCGACAAAAGAGATAACACCCCCCCATTACGTCATGCTTCAGAAATGTGGAAAATGGTCCGTTTTCAAATGTTTTATTTTTGAACGTCAGTTCACATTTGTAGGTGGATCATCAGTGTTAGAGCTAAAATTAGCATGTTTAAAGTGATTTTCATGCTTCCAGGGGCTCGGGAAGTTAATTAAATACCATTTGGAGGCATTTAATGTTCGAGCAAAAACGGCTGATTTTCGACAAAAGAGATAACACCCCCCCATTACGTCATGCTTCAGAAATGTGGAAAATGGTCCGTTTTCAAATGTTTTATTTTTGAACGTCAGTTCACATTTGTAGGTGGATCATCAGTGTTAGAGCTAAAATTAGCATGTTTAAAGTGATTTTCATGCTTCCAGGGGCTCGGGAAGTTAATTAAATACCATTTGGAGGCATTTAATGTTCGAGCAAAAACGGCTGATTTTCGACAAAAGAGATAACACCCCCCCATTACGTCATGCTTCAGAAATGTGGAAAATGGTCCGTTTTCAAATGTTTTATTTTTGAACGTCAGTTCACATTTGTAGGTGGATCATCAGTGTTAGAGCTAAAATTAGCATGTTTAAAGTGATTTTCATGCTTCCAGGGGCCCAAAACACAAGATTTATGGAATGGTTAAAAGTGCATGAAAATGGCCAATTTACTCACTCTGAGTTCTCAAAAAGGGTTTCTTCACCCCGGGAAGTTAATTAAATACCATTTGGAGGCATTTAATGTTCGAGCAAAAACGGCTGATTTTCGACAAAAGAGATAACACCCCCCCATTACGTCATGCTTCAGAAATGTGGAAAATGGTCCGTTTTCAAATGTTTTATTTTTGAACGTCAGTTCACATTTGTAGGTGGATCATCAGTGTTAGAGCTAAAATTAGCATGTTTAAAGTGATTTTCATGCTTCCAGGGGCCCAAAACACAAGATTTATGGAATGGTTAAAAGTGCATGAAAATGGCCAATTTACTCACTCTGAGTTCTCAAAAAGGGTTTCTTCACCCCGGGAAGTTAATTAAATACCATTTGGAGGCATTTAATGTTCGAGCAAAAACGGCTGATTTTCGACAAAAGAGATAACACCCCCCCATTACGTCATGCTTCAGAAATGTGGAAAATGGTCCGTTTTCAAATGTTTTATTTTTGAACGTCAGTTCACATTTGTAGGTGGATCATCAGTGTTAGAGCTAAAATTAGCATGTTTAAAGTGATTTTCATGCTTCCAGGGGCCCAAAACACAAGATTTATGGAATGGTTAAAAGTGCATGAAAATGGCCAATTTACTCACTCTGAGTTCTCAAAAAGGGTTTCTTCACCCCGGGAAGTTAATTAAATACCATTTGGAGGCATTTAATGTTCGAGCAAAAACGGCTGATTTTCGACAAAAGAGATAACACCCCCCCATTACGTCATGCTTCAGAAATGTGGAAAATGGTCCGTTTTCAAATGTTTTATTTTTGAACGTCAGTTCACATTTGTAGGTGGATCATCAGTGTTAGAGCTAAAATTAGCATGTTTAAAGTGATTTTCATGCTTCCAGGGGCCCAAAACACAAGATTTATGGAATGGTTAAAAGTGCATGAAAATGGACAATTTACTCACTCTGAGTTCTCAAAAAGGGTTTCTTCACCCCGGGAAGTTAATTAAATACCATTTGGAGGCATTTAATGTTCGAGCAAAAACGGCTGATTTTCGACAAAAGAGATAACACCCCCCCATTACGTCATGCTTCAGAAATGTGGAAAATGGTCCGTTTTCAAATGTTTTATTTTTGAACGTCAGTTCACATTTGTAGGTGGATCATCAGTGTTAGAGCTAAAATTAGCATGTTTAAAGTGATTTTCATGCTTCCAGGGGCCCAAAACACAAGATTTATGGAATGGTTAAAAGTGCATGAAAATGGCCAATTTACTCACTCTGAGTTCTCAAAAAGGGTTTCTTCACCCCGGGAAGTTAATTAAATACCATTTGGAGGCATTTAATGTTCGAGCAAAAACGGCTGATTTTCGACAAAAGAGATAACACCCCCCCATTACGTCATGCTTCAGAAATGTGGAAAATGGTCCGTTTTCAAATGTTTTATTTTTGAACGTCAGTTCACATTTGTAGGTGGATCATCAGTGTTAGAGCTAAAATTAGCATGTTTAAAGTGATTTTCATGCTTCCAGGGGCTCGGGAAGTTAATTAAATACCATTTGGAGGCATTTAATGTTCGAGCAAAAACGGCTGATTTTCGACAAAAGCGATAACACCCCCCCATTACGTCATGCTTCAGAAATGTGGAAAATGGTCCGTTTTCAAATGTTTTATTTTTGAACGTCAGTTCACATTTGTAGGTGGATCATCAGTGTTAGAGCTAAAATTAGCATGTTTAAAGTGATTTTCATGCTTCCAGGGGCCCAAAACACAAGATTTATGGAATGGTTAAAAGTGCATGAAAATGGCCAATTTACTCACTCTGAGTTCTCAAAAAGGGTTTCTTCACCCCGGGAAGTTAATTAAATACCATTTGGAGGCATTTAATGTTCGAGCAAAAACGGCTGATTTTCGACAAAAGAGATAACACCCCCCCATTACGTCATGCTTCAGAAATGTGGAAAATGGTCCGTTTTCAAATGTTTTATTTTTGAACGTCAGTTCACATTTGTAGGTGGATCATCAGTGTTAGAGCTAAAATTAGCATGTTTAAAGTGATTTTCATGCTTCCAGGGGCCCAAAACACAAGATTTATGGAATGGTTAAAAGTGCATGAAAATGGCCAATTTACTCACTCTGAGTTCTCAAAAAGGGTTTCTTCACCCCGGGAAGTTAATTAAATACCATTTGGAGGCATTTAATGTTCGAGCAAAAACGGCTGATTTTCGACAAAAGAGATAACACCCCCCCATTACGTCATGCTTCAGAAATGTGGAAAATGGTCCGTTTTCAAATGTTTTATTTTTGAACGTCAGTTCACATTTGTAGGTGGATCATCAGTGTTAGAGCTAAAATTAGCATGTTTAAAGTGATTTTCATGCTTCCAGGGGCTCGGGAAGTTAATTAAATACCATTTGGAGGCATTTAATGTTCGAGCAAAAACGGCTGATTTTCGACAAAAGAGATAACACCCCCCCATTACGTCATGCTTCAGAAATGTGGAAAATGGTCCGTTTTCAAATGTTTTATTTTTGAACGTCAGTTCACATTTGTAGGTGGATCATCAGTGTTAGAGCTAAAATTAGCATGTTTAAAGGGATTTTCATGCTTCCAGGGGCTCGGGAAGTTAATTAAATACCATTTGGAGGCATTTAATGTTCGAGCAAAAACGGCTGATTTTCGACAAAAGAGATAACACCCCCCCATTACGTCATGCTTCAGAAATGTGGAAAATGGTCCGTTTTCAAATGTTTTATTTTTGAACGTCAGTTCACATTTGTAGGTGGATCATCGGTGTTAGAGCTAAAATTAGCATGTTTAAAGTGATTTTCATGCTTCCAGGGGCCCAAAACACAAGATTTATGGAATGGTTAAAAGTGCATGAAAATGGCCAATTTACTCACTCTGAGTTCTCAAAAAGGGTTTCTTCACCCCGGGAAGTTAATTAAATACCATTTGGAGGCATTTAATGTTCGAGCAAAAACGGCTGATTTTCGACAAAAGAGATAACACCCCCCCATTACGTCATGCTTCAGAAATGTGGAAAATGGTCCGTTTTCAAATGTTTTATTTTTGAACGTCAGTTCACATTTGTAGGTGGATCATCAGTGTTAGAGCTAAAATTAGCATGTTTAAAGTGATTTTCATGCTTCCAGGGGCTCGGGAAGTTAATTAAATACCATTTGGAGGCATTTAATGTTCGAGCAAAAACGGCTGATTTTCGACAAAAGAGATAACACCCCCCCATTACAACATGCTTCAGAAATCTGGAAAATGGTCTGTTTTCAAATGTTTTATTTTTGAACGTCAGTTCACATTTGTAGGTGGATCATCAGTGTTAGAGCTAAAATTAGCATGTTTAAAGTGATTTTCATGCTTCCAGGGGCCCAAAACACAAGATTTATGGAATGGTTAAAAGTGCATGAAAATGGCCAATTTACTCACTCTGAGTTCTCAAAAAGGGTTTCTTCACCCCGGGAAGTTAATTAAATACCATTTGGAGGCATTTAATGTTCGAGCAAAAACGGCTGATTTTCGACAAAAGAGATAACACCCCCCCATTACGTCATGCTTCAGAAATGTGGAAAATGGTCCGTTTTCAAATGTTTTATTTTTGAACGTCAGTTCACATTTGTAGGTGGATCATCAGTGTTAGAGCTAAAATTAGCATGTTTAAAGTGATTTTCATGCTTCCAGGGGCTCGGGAAGTTAATTAAATACCATTTGGAGGCATTTAATGTTCGAGCAAAAACGGCTGATTTTCGACAAAAGAGATAACACCCCCCCATTACGTCATGCTTCAGAAATGTGGAAAATGGTCCGTTTTCAAATGTTTTATTTTTGAACGTCAGTTCACATTTGTAGGTGGATCATCAGTGTTAGAGCTAAAATTAGCATGTTTAAAGTGATTTTCATGCTTCCAGGGGCTCGGGAAGTTAATTAAATACCATTTGGAGGCATTTAATGTTCGAGCAAAAACGGCTGATTTTCGACAAAAGAGATAACACCCCCCCATTACGTCATGCTTCAGAAATGTGGAAAATGGTCCGTTTTCAAATGTTTTATTTTTGAACGTCAGTTCACATTTGTAGGTGGATCATCAGTGTTAGAGCTAAAATTAGCATGTTTAAAGTGATTTTCATGCTTCCAGGGGCCCAAAACACAAGATTTATGGAATGGTTAAAAGTGCATGAAAATGGCCAATTTACTCACTCTGAGTTCTCAAAAAGGGTTTCTTCACCCCGGGAAGTTAATTAAATACCATTTGGAGGCATTTAATGTTCGAGCAAAAACGGCTGATTTTCGACAAAAGAGATAACACCCCCCCATTACGTCATGCTTCAGAAATGTGGAAAATGGTCCGTTTTCAAATGTTTTATTTTTGAACGTCAGTTCACATTTGTAGGTGGATCATCAGTGTTAGAGCTAAAATTAGCATGTTTAAAGTGATTTTCATGCTTCCAGGCGCTCGGGAAGTTAATTAAATACCATTTGGAGGCATTTAATATTCGAGCAAAAACGGCTGATTTTCGACAAAAGAGATAACACCCCCCCATTACGTCATGCTTCAGAAATGTGGAAAATGGTCCGTTTTCAAATGTTTTATTTTTGAACGTCAGTTCACATTTGTAGGTGGATCATCAGTGTTAGAGCTAAAATTAGCATGTTTAAAGTGATTTTCATGCTTCCAGGGGCCCAAAACACAAGATTTATGGAATGGTTAAAAGTGCATGAAAATGGCCAATTTACTCACTCTGAGTTCTCAAAAAGGGTTTCTTCACCCCGGGAAGTTAATTAAATACCATTTGGAGGCATTTAATGTTCGAGCAAAAACGGCTGATTTTCGACAAAAGAGATAACACCCCCCCATTACGTCATGCTTCAGAAATGTGGAAAATGGTCCGTTTTCAAATGTTTTATTTTTGAACGTCAGTTCACATTTGTAGGTGGATCATCGGTGTTAGAGCTAAAATTAGCATGTTTAAAGTGATTTTCATGCTTCCAGGGGCCCAAAACACAAGATTTATGGAATGGTTAAAAGTGCATGAAAATGGCCAATTTACTCACTCTGAGTTCTCAAAAAGGGTTTCTTCACCCCGGGAAGTTAATTAAATACCATTTGGAGGCATTTAATGTTCGAGCAAAAACGGCTGATTTTCGACAAAAGAGATAACACCCCCCCATTACGTCATGCTTCAGAAATGTGGAAAATGGTCCGTTTTCAAAATGTTTTATTTTTGAACGTCAGTTCACATTTGTAGGTGGATCATCAGTGTTAGAGCTAAAATTAGCATGTTTAAAGTGATTTTCATGCTTCCAGGGGCTCGGGAAGTTAATTAAATACCATTTGGAGGCATTTAATGTTCGAGCAAAAACGGCTGATTTTCGACAAAAGAGATAACACCCCCCATTACGTCATGCTTCAGAAATGTGGAAAATGGTCTGTTTTCAAATGTTTTATTTTTGAACGTCAGTTCACATTTGTAGGTGGATCATCAGTGTTAGAGCTAAAATTAGCATGTTTAAAGTGATTTTCATGCTTCCAGGGGCCCAAAACACAAGATTTATGGAATGGTTAAAAGTGCATGAAAATGGCCAATTTACTCACTCTGAGTTCTCAAAAAGGGTTTCTTCACCCCGGGAAGTTAATTAAATACCATTTGGAGGCATTTAATGTTCGAGCAAAAACGGCTGATTTTCGACAAAAGAGATAACACCCCCCATTACGTCATGCTTCAGAAATGTGGAAAATGGTCCGTTTTCAAATGTTTTATTTTTGAACGTCAGTTCACATTTGTAGGTGGATCATCAGTGTTAGAGCTAAAATTAGCATGTTTAAAGTGATTTTCATGCTTCCAGGGGCTCGGGAAGTTAATTAAATACCATTTGGAGGCATTTAATGTTCGAGCAAAAACGGCTGATTTTCGACAAAAGAGATAACACCCCCCCGTTACGTCATGCTTCAGAAATGTGGAAAATGGTCCGTTTTCAAATGTTTTAATTTTGAACGTCAGTTCACATTTGTAGGTGGATCATCAGTGTTAGAGCTAAAATTAGCATGTTTAAAGTGATTTTCATGCTTCCAGGGGCTCGGGAAGTTAATTAAATACCATTTGGAGGCATTTAATGTTCGAGCAAAAACGGCTGATTTTCGACAAAAGAGATAACACCCCCCCATTACGTCATGCTTCAGAAATGTGGAAAATGGTCCGTTTTCAAATGTTTTATTTTTGAACGTCAGTTCACATTTGTAGGTGGATCATCAGTGTTAGAGCTAAAATTAGCATGTTTAAAGTGATTTTCATGCTTCCAGGGGCCCAAAACACAAGATTTATGGAATGGTTAAAAGTGCATGAAAATGGCCAATTTACTCACTCTGAGTTCTCAAAAAGGGTTTCTTCACCCCGGGAAGTTAATTAAATACCATTTGGAGGCATTTAATGTTCGAGCAAAAACGGCTGATTTTCGACAAAAGAGATAACACCCCCCCATTACGTCATGCTTCAGAAATGTGGAAAATGGTCCGTTTTCAAATGTTTTATTTTTGAACGTCAGTTCACATTTGTAGGTGGATCATCAGTGTTAGAGCTAAAATTAGCATGTTTAAAGTGATTTTCATGCTTCCAGGGGCTCGGGAAGTTAATTAAATACCATTTGGAGGCATTTAATGTTCGAGCAAAAACGGCTGATTTTCGACAAAAGAGATAACACCCCCCCATTACAACATGCTTCAGAAATCTGGAAAATGGTCTGTTTTCAAATGTTTTATTTTTGAACGTCAGTTCACATTTGTAGGTGGATCATCAGTGTTAGAGCTAAAATTAGCATGTTTAAAGTGATTTTCATGCTTCCAGGGGCCCAAAACACAAGATTTATGGAATGGTTAAAAGTGCATGAAAATGGCCAATTTACTCACTCTGAGTTCTCAAAAAGGGTTTCTTCACCCCGGGAAGTTAATTAAATACCATTTGGAGGCATTTAATGTTCGAGCAAAAACGGCTGATTTTCGACAAAAGAGATAACACCCCCCCATTACGTCATGCTTCAGAAATGTGGAAAATGGTCCGTTTTCAAATGTTTTATTTTTGAACGTCAGTTCACATTTGTAGGTGGATCATCAGTGTTAGAGCTAAAATTAGCATGTTTAAAGTGATTTTCATGCTTCCAGGGGCTCGGGAAGTTAATTAAATACCATTTGGAGGCATTTAATGTTCGAGCAAAAACGGCTGATTTTCGACAAAAGAGATAACACCCCCCCATTACGTCATGCTTCAGAAATGTGGAAAATGGTCCGTTTTCAAATGTTTTATTTTTGAACGTCAGTTCACATTTGTAGGTGGATCATCAGTGTTAGAGCTAAAATTAGCATGTTTAAAGTGATTTTCATGCTTCCAGGGGCTCGGGAAGTTAATTAAATACCATTTGGAGGCATTTAATGTTCGAGCAAAAACGGCTGATTTTCGACAAAAGAGATAACACCCCCCCATTACGTCATGCTTCAGAAATGTGGAAAATGGTCCGTTTTCAAATGTTTTATTTTTGAACGTCAGTTCACATTTGTAGGTGGATCATCAGTGTTAGAGCTAAAATTAGCATGTTTAAAGTGATTTTCATGCTTCCAGGGGCCCAAAACACAAGATTTATGGAATGGTTAAAAGTGCATGAAAATGGCCAATTTACTCACTCTGAGTTCTCAAAAAGGGTTTCTTCACCCCGGGAAGTTAATTAAATACCATTTGGAGGCATTTAATGTTCGAGCAAAAACGGCTGATTTTCGACAAAAGAGATAACACCCCCCCATTACGTCATGCTTCAGAAATGTGGAAAATGGTCCGTTTTCAAATGTTTTATTTTTGAACGTCAGTTCACATTTGTAGGTGGATCATCAGTGTTAGAGCTAAAATTAGCATGTTTAAAGTGATTTTCATGCTTCCAGGCGCTCGGGAAGTTAATTAAATACCATTTGGAGGCATTTAATATTCGAGCAAAAACGGCTGATTTTCGACAAAAGAGATAACACCCCCCCATTACGTCATGCTTCAGAAATGTGGAAAATGGTCCGTTTTCAAATGTTTTATTTTTGAACGTCAGTTCACATTTGTAGGTGGATCATCGGTGTTAGAGCTAAAATTAGCATGTTTAAAGTGATTTTCATGCTTCCAGGGGCCCAAAACACAAGATTTATGGAATGGTTAAAAGTGCATGAAAATGGCCAATTTACTCACTCTGAGTTCTCAAAAAGGGTTTCTTCACCCCGGGAAGTTAATTAAATACCATTTGGAGGCATTTAATGTTCGAGCAAAAACGGCTGATTTTCGACAAAAGAGATAACACCCCCCCATTACGTCATGCTTCAGAAATGTGGAAAATGGTCCGTTTTCAAATGTTTTATTTTTGAACGTCAGTTCACATTTGTAGGTGGATCATCGGTGTTAGAGCTAAAATTAGCATGTTTAAAGTGATTTTCATGCTTCCAGGGGCCCAAAACACAAGATTTATGGAATGGTTAAAAGTGCATGAAAATGGCCAATTTACTCACTCTGAGTTCTCAAAAAGGGTTTCTTCACCCCGGGAAGTTAATTAAATACCATTTGGAGGCATTTAATGTTCGAGCAAAAACGGCTGATTTTCGACAAAAGAGATAACACCCCCCCATTACGTCATGCTTCAGAAATGTGGAAAATGGTCCGTTTTCAAATGTTTTATTTTTGAACGTCAGTTCACATTTGTAGGTGGATCATCAGTGTTAGAGCTAAAATTAGCATGTTTAAAGTGATTTTCATGCTTCCAGGGGCTCGGGAAGTTAATTAAATACCATTTGGAGGCATTTAATGTTCGAGCAAAAAACGGCTGATTTTCGACAAAAGAGATAACACCCCCCATTACGTCATGCTTCAGAAATGTGGAAAATGGTCTGTTTTCAAATGTTTTATTTTTGAACGTCAGTTCACATTTGTAGGTGGATCATCAGTGTTAGAGCTAAAATTAGCATGTTTAAAGTGATTTTCATGCTTCCAGGGGCCCAAAACACAAGATTTATGGAATGGTTAAAAGTGCATGAAAATGGCCAATTTACTCACTCTGAGTTCTCAAAAAGGGTTTCTTCACCCCGGGAAGTTAATTAAATACCATTTGGAGGCATTTAATGTTCGAGCAAAAACGGCTGATTTTCGACAAAAGAGATAACACCCCCCCATTACGTCATGCTTCAGAAATGTGGAAAATGGTCCGTTTTCAAATGTTTTATTTTTGAACGTCAGTTCACATTTGTAGGTGGATCATCAGTGTTAGAGCTAAAATTAGCATGTTTAAAGTGATTTTCATGCTTCCAGGGGCTCGGGAAGTTAATTAAATACCATTTGGAGGCATTTAATGTTCGAGCAAAAACGGCTGATTTTCGACAAAAGAGATAACACCCCCCCGTTACGTCATGCTTCAGAAATGTGGAAAATGGTCCGTTTTCAAATGTTTTATTTTTGAACGTCAGTTCACATTTGTAGGTGGATCATCAGTGTTAGAGCTAAAATTAGCATGTTTAAAGTGATTTTCATGCTTCCAGGGGCTCGGGAAGTTAATTAAATACCATTTGGAGGCATTTAATGTTCGAGCAAAAACGGCTGATTTTCGACAAAAGAGATAACACCCCCCCATTACGTCATGCTTCAGAAATGTGGAAAATGGTCCGTTTTCAAATGTTTTATTTTTGAACGTCAGTTCACATTTGTAGGTGGATCATCAGTGTTAGAGCTAAAATTAGCATGTTTAAAGTGATTTTCATGCTTCCAGGGGCCCAAAACACAAGATTTATGGAATGGTTAAAAGTGCATGAAAATGGCCAATTTACTCACTCTGAGTTCTCAAAAAGGGTTTCTTCACCCCGGGAAGTTAATTAAATACCATTTGGAGGCATTTAATGTTCGAGCAAAAACGGCTGATTTTCGACAAAAGAGATAACACCCCCCATTACGTCATGCTTCAGAAATGTGGAAAATGGTCCGTTTTCAAATGTTTTATTTTTGAACGTCAGTTCACATTTGTAGGTGGATCATCAGTGTTAGAGCTAAAATTAGCATGTTTAAAGTGATTTTTATGCTTCCAGGGGCTCGGGAAGTTAATTAAATACCATTTGGAGGCATTTAATGTTCGAGCAAAAACGGCTGATTTTCGACAAAAGAGATAACACCCCCCATTACGTCATGCTTCAGAAATGTGGAAAATGGTCCGTTTTCAAATGTTTTATTTTTGAACGTCAGTTCACATTTGTAGGTGGATCATCAGTGTTAGAGCTAAAATTAGCATGTTTAAAGTGATTTTCATGCTTCCAGGGGCTCGGGAAGTTAATTAAATACCATTTGGAGGCATTTAATGTTCGAGCAAAAACGGCTGATTTTCGACAAAAGAGATAACACCCCCCCATTACGTCATGCTTCAGAAATGTGGAAAATGGTCCGTTTTCAAATGTTTTATTTTTGAACGTCAGTTCACATTTGTAGGTGGATCATCAGTGTTAGAGCTAAAATTAGCATGTTTAAAGTGATTTTCATGCTTCCAGGGGCTCGGGAAGTTAATTAAATACCATTTGGAGGCATTTAATGTTCGAGCAAAAACGGCTGATTTTCGACAAAAGAGATAACACCCCCCCATTACGTCATGCTTCAGAAATGTGGAAAATGGTCCATTTTCAAATGTTTTATTTTGAACGTCAGTTCACATTTGTAGGTGGATCATCAGTGTTAGAGCTAAAATTAGCATGTTTAAAGTGATTTTCATTCTTCCAGGGGCTCGGGAAGTTAATTAAATACCATTTGGAGGCATTTAATGTTCGAGCAAAAACGGCTGATTTTCGACAAAAGAGATAACACCCCCCCATTACGTCATGCTTCAGAAATGTGGAAAATGGTCCGTTTTCAAATGTTTTATTTTTGAACGTCAGTTCACATTTGTAGGTGGATCATCAGTGTTAGAGCTAAAATTAGCATGTTTAAAGTGATTTTCATGCTTCCAGGGGCTCGGGAAGTTAATTAAATACCATTTGGAGGCATTTAATGTTCGAGCAAAAACGGCTGATTTTCGACAAAAGAGATAACACCCCCCCATTACGTCATGCTTCAGAAATGTGGAAAATGGTCCGTTTTCAAATGTTTTATTTTTGAACGTCAGTTCACATTTGTAGGTGGATCATCAGTGTTAGAGCTAAAATTAGCATGTTTAAAGTGATTTTCATGCTTCCAGGGGCTCGGGAAGTTAATTAAATACCATTTGGAGGCATTTAATGTTCGAGCAAAAACGGCTGATTTTCGACAAAAGAGATAACACCCCCCCATTACGTCATGCTTCAGAAATGTGGAAAATGGTCCGTTTTCAAATGTTTTATTTTTGAACGTCAGTTCACATTTGTAGGTGGATCATCAGTGTTAGAGCTAAAATTAGCATGTTTAAAGTGATTTTCATGCTTCCAGGGGCCCAAAACACAAGATTTATGGAATGGTTAAAAGTGCATGAAAATGGCCAATTTACTCACTCTGAGTTCTCAAAAAGGGTTTCTTCACCCCGGGAAGTTAATTAAATACCATTTGGAGGCATTTAATGTTCGAGCAAAAACGGCTGATTTTCGACAAAAGAGATAACACCCCCCCATTACGTCATGCTTCAGAAATGTGGAAAATGGTCCGTTTTCAAATGTTTTATTTTTGAACGTCAGTTCACATTTGTAGGTGGATCATCAGTGTTAGAGCTAAAATTAGCATGTTTAAAGTGATTTTCATGCTTCCAGGGGCTCGGGAAGTTAATTAAATACCATTTGGAGGCATTTAATGTTCGAGCAAAAACGGCTGATTTTCGACAAAAGAGATAACACCCCCCCATTACGTCATGCTTCAGAAATGTGGAAAATGGTCCGTTTTCAAATGTTTTATTTTTGAACGTCAGTTCACATTTGTAGGTGGATCATCAGTGTTAGAGCTAAAATTAGCATGTTTAAAGTGATTTTCATGCTTCCAGGGGCCCAAAACACAAGATTTATGGAATGGTTAAAAGTGCATGAAAATGGCCAATTTACTCACTCTGAGTTCTCAAAAAGGGTTTCTTCACCCCGGGAAGTTAATTAAATACCATTTGGAGGCATTTAATGTTCGAGCAAAAACGGCTGATTTTCGACAAAAGAGATAACACCCCCCCATTACGTCATGCTTCAGAAATGTGGAAAATGGTCCGTTTTCAAATGTTTTTATTTTTGAACGTCAGTTCACATTTGTAGGTGGATCATCAGTGTTAGAGCTAAAATTAGCATGTTTAAAGTGATTTTCATGCTTCCAGGGGCTCGGGAAGTTAATTAAATACCATTTGGAGGCATTTAATGTTCGAGCAAAAACGGCTGATTTTCGACAAAAGAGATAACACCCCCCCATTACGTCATGCTTCAGAAATGTGGAAAATGGTCCGTTTTCAAATGTTTTATTTTTGAACGTCAGTTCACATTTGTAGGTGGATCATCAGTGTTAGAGCTAAAATTAGCATGTTTAAAGTGATTTTCATGCTTCCAGGGGCTCGGGAAGTTAATTAAATACCATTTGGAGGCATTTAATGTTCGAGCAAAAACGGCTGATTTTCGACAAAAGAGATAACACCCCCCCATTACGTCATGCTTCAGAAATGTGGAAAATGGTCCGTTTTCAAATGTTTTATTTTTGAACGTCAGTTCACATTTGTAGGTGGATCATCAGTGTTAGAGCTAAAATTAGCATGTTTAAAGTGATTTTCATGCTTCCAGGGGCTCGGGAAGTTAATTAAATACCATTTGGAGGCATTTAATGTTCGAGCAAAAACGGCTGATTTTCGACAAAAGAGATAACACCCCCCCATTACGTCATGCTTCAGAAATGTGGAAAATGGTCCGTTTTCAAATGTTTTATTTTTGAACGTCAGTTCACATTTGTAGGTGGATCATCAGTGTTAGAGCTAAAATTAGCATGTTTAAAGTGATTTTCATGCTTCCAGGGGCCCAAAACACAAGATTTATGGAATGGTTAAAAGTGCATGAAAATGGCCAATTTACTCACTCTGAGTTCTCAAAAAGGGTTTCTTCACCCCGGGAAGTTAATTAAATACCATTTGGAGGCATTTAATGTTCGAGCAAAAACGGCTGATTTTCGACAAAAGAGATAACACCCCCCCATTACGTCATGCTTCAGAAATGTGGAAAATGGTCCGTTTTCAAATGTTTTATTTTTGAACGTCAGTTCACATTTGTAGGTGGATCATCAGTGTTAGAGCTAAAATTAGCATGTTTAAAGTGATTTTCATGCTTCCAGGGGCCCAAAACACAAGATTTATGGAATGGTTAAAAGTGCATGAAAATGGCCAATTTACTCACTCTGAGTTCTCAAAAAGGGTTTCTTCACCCCGGGAAGTTAATTAAATACCATTTGGAGGCATTTAATGTTCGAGCAAAAACGGCTGATTTTCGACAAAAGAGATAACACCCCCCCATTACGTCATGCTTCAGAAATGTGGAAAATGGTCCGTTTTCAAATGTTTTATTTTTGAACGTCAGTTCACATTTGTAGGTGGATCATCAGTGTTAGAGCTAAAATTAGCATGTTTAAAGTGATTTTCATGCTTCCAGGGGCCCAAAACACAAGATTTATGGAATGGTTAAAAGTGCATGAAAATGGCCAATTTACTCACTCTGAGTTCTCAAAAAGGGTTTCTTCACCCCGGGAAGTTAATTAAATACCATTTGGAGGCATTTAATGTTCGAGCAAAAACGGCTGATTTTCGACAAAAGAGATAACACCCCCCCATTACGTCATGCTTCAGAAATGTGGAAAATGGTCCGTTTTCAAATGTTTTATTTTGAACGTCAGTTCACATTTGTAGGTGGATCATCAGTGTTAGAGCTAAAATTAGCATGTTTAAAGTGATTTTCATGCTTCCAGGGGCCCAAAACACAAGATTTATGGAATGGTTAAAAGTGCATGAAAATGGCCAATTTACTCACTCTGAGTTCTCAAAAAGGGTTTCTTCACCCCGGGAAGTTAATTAAATACCATTTGGAGGCATTTAATGTTCGAGCAAAAACGGCTGATTTTCGACAAAAGAGATAACACCCCCCCATTACGTCATGCTTCAGAAATGTGGAAAATGGTCCGTTTTCAAATGTTTTATTTTTGAACGTCAGTTCACATTTGTAGGTGGATCATCAGTGTTAGAGCTAAAATTAGCATGTTTAAAGTGATTTTCATGCTTCCAGGGGCTCGGGAAGTTAATTAAATACCATTTGGAGGCATTTAATGTTCGAGCAAAAACGGCTGATTTTCGACAAAAGCGATAACACCCCCCCATTACGTCATGCTTCAGAAATGTGGAAAATGGTCCGTTTTCAAATGTTTTATTTTTGAACGTCAGTTCACATTTGTAGGTGGATCATCAGTGTTAGAGCTAAAATTAGCATGTTTAAAGTGATTTTCATGCTTCCAGGGGCCCAAAACACAAGATTTATGGAATGGTTAAAAGTGCATGAAAATGGCCAATTTACTCACTCTGAGTTCTCAAAAAGGGTTTCTTCACCCCGGGAAGTTAATTAAATACCATTTGGAGGCATTTAATGTTCGAGCAAAAACGGCTGATTTTCGACAAAAGAGATAACACCCCCCCATTACGTCATGCTTCAGAAATGTGGAAAATGGTCCGTTTTCAAATGTTTTATTTTTGAACGTCAGTTCACATTTGTAGGTGGATCATCAGTGTTAGAGCTAAAATTAGCATGTTTAAAGTGATTTTCATGCTTCCAGGGGCCCAAAAATCAAGATTTATGGAATGGTTAAAAGTGCATGAAAATGGCCAATTTACTCACTCTGAGTTCTCAAAAAGGGTTTCTTCACCCCGGGAAGTTAATTAAATACCATTTGGAGGCATTTAATGTTCGAGCAAAAACGGCTGATTTTCGACAAAAGAGATAACACCCCCCCATTACGTCATGCTTCAGAAATGTGGAAAATGGTCCGTTTTCAAATGTTTTATTTTTGAACGTCAGTTCACATTTGTAGGTGGATCATCAGTGTTAGAGCTAAAATTAGCATGTTTAAAGGGATTTTCATGCTTCCAGGGGCTCGGGAAGTTAATTAAATACCATTTGGAGGCATTTAATGTTCGAGCAAAAACGGCTGATTTTCGACAAAAGAGATAACACCCCCCCATTACGTCATGCTTCAGAAATGTGGAAAATGGTCCGTTTTCAAATGTTTTATTTTTGAACGTCAGTTCACATTTGTAGGTGGATCATCGGTGTTAGAGCTAAAATTAGCATGTTTAAAGTGATTTTCATGCTTCCAGGGGCCCAAAACACAAGATTTATGGAATGGTTAAAAGTGCATGAAAATGGCCAATTTACTCACTCTGAGTTCTCAAAAAGGGTTTCTTCACCCCGGGAAGTTAATTAAATACCATTTGGAGGCATTTAATGTTCGAGCAAAAACGGCTGATTTTCGACAAAAGAGATAACACCCCCAAATTACGTCATGCTTCAGAAATGTGGAAAATGGTCCGTTTTCAAATGTTTTATTTTTGAACGTCAGTTCACATTTGTAGGTGGATCATCAGTGTTAGAGCTAAAATTAGCATGTTTAAAGTGATTTTCATGCTTCCAGGGGCTCGGGAAGTTAATTAAATACCATTTGGAGGCATTTAATGTTCGAGCAAAAACGGCTGATTTTCGACAAAAGAGATAACACCCCCCCATTACGTCATGCTTCAGAAATGTGGAAAATGGTCCGTTTTCAAATGTTTTATTTTTGAACGTCAGTTCACATTTGTAGGTGGATCATCAGTGTTAGAGCTAAAATTAGCATGTTTAAAGTGATTTTCATGCTTCCAGGGGCTCGGGAAGTGAAATAAATACCATTTGGAGGCATTTAATGTTCGAGCAAAAACGGCTGATTTTCGACAAAAGAGATAACACCCCCCCATTACGTCATGCTTCAGAAATGTGGAAAATGGTCCGTTTTCAAATGTTTTATTTTTGAACGTCAGTTCACATTTGTAGGTGGATCATCAGTGTTAGAGCTAAAATTAGCATGTTTAAAGTGATTTTCATGCTTCCAGGGGCTCGGGAAGTTAATTAAATACCATTTGGAGGCATTTAATGTTCGAGCAAAAACGGCTGATTTTCGACAAAAGAGATAACACCCCCCCATTACGTCATGCTTCAGAAATGTGGAAAATGGTCCGTTTTCAAATGTTTTATTTTTGAACGTCAGTTCACATTTGTAGGTGGATCATCAGTGTTAGAGCTAAAATTAGCATGTTTAAAGTGATTTTCATGCTTCCAGGGGCCCAAAACACAAGATTTATGGAATGGTTAAAAGTGCATGAAAATGGCCAATTTACTCACTCTGAGTTCTCAAAAAGGGTTTCTTCACCCCGGGAAGTTAATTAAATACCATTTGGAGGCATTTAATGTTCGAGCAAAAACGGCTGATTTTCGACAAAAGAGATAACACCCACCCATTACGTCATGCTTCAGAAATGTGGAAAATGGTCCGTTTTCAAATGTTTTATTTTTGAACGTCAGTTCACATTTGTAGGTGGATCATCAGTGTTAGAGCTAAAATTAGCATGTTTAAAGTGATTTTCATGCTTCCAGGGGCCCAAAACACAAGATTTATGGAATGGTTAAAAGTGCATGAAAATGGCCAATTTACTCACTCTGAGTTCTCAAAAAGGGTTTCTTCACCCCGGGAAGTTAATTAAATACCATTTGGAGGCATTTAATGTTCGAGCAAAAACGGCTGATTTTCGACAAAAGAGATAACACCCCCCCATTACGTCATGCTTCAGAAATGTGGAAAATGGTCCGTTTTCAAATGTTTTATTTTTGAACGTCAGTTCACATTTGTAGGTGGAACATCAGTGTTAGAGCTAAAATTAGCATGTTTAAAGTGATTTTCATGCTTCCAGGGGCCCAAAACACAAGATTTATGGAATGGTTAAAAGTGCATGAAAATGGCCAATTTACTCACTCTGAGTTCTCAAAAAGCGTTTCTTCACCCCGGGAAGTTAATTAAATACCATTTGGAGGCATTTAATGTTCGAGCAAAAACGGCTGATTTTCGACAAAAGAGATAACACCCCCCCATTACGTCATGCTTCAGAAATGTGGAAAATGGTCCGTTTTCAAATGTTTTATTTTTGAACGTCAGTTCACATTTGTAGGTGGATCATCAGTGTTAGAGCTAAAATTAGCATGTTTAAAGTGATTTTCATGCTTCCAGGGGCTCGGGAAGTTAATTAAATACCATTTGGAGGCATTTAATGTTCGAGCAAAAACGGCTGATTTTCGACAAAAGAGATAACACCCCCCATTACGTCATGCTTCAGAAATGTGGAAAATGGTCCGTTTTCAAATGTTTTATTTTTGAACGTCAGTTCACATTTGTAGGTGGATCATCAGTGTTAGAGCTAAAATTAGCATGTTTAAAGTGATTTTCATGCTTCCAGGGGCTCGGGAAGTTAATTAAATACCATTTGGAGGCATTTAATGTTCGAGCAAAAACGGCAGATTTTCGACAAAAGAGATAACACCCCCTCATTACGTCATGCTTCAGAAATGTGGAAAATGGTCCGTTTTCAAATGTTTTATTTTTGAACGTCAGTTCACATTTGTAGGTGGATCATCAGTGTTAGAGCTAAAATTAGCATGTTTAAAGTGATTTTCATGCTTCCAGGGGCCCAAAACACAAGATTAATGGAATGGTTAAAAGTGCATGAAAATTGCCAATTTACTCACTCTGAGTTCTCAAAAAGGGTTTCTTCACCCCGGGAAGTTAATTAAATACCATTTGGAGGCATTTAATGTTCGAGCAAAAACGGCTGATTTTCGACAAAAGAGATAACACCCCCCCATTACGTCATGCTTCAGAAATGTGGAAAATGGTCCGTTTTCAAATGTTTTATTTTTGAACGTCAGTTCACATTTGTAGGTGGATCATCAGTGTTAGAGCTAAAATTAGCATGTTTAAAGTGATTTTCATGCTTCCAGGGGCCCAAAACACAAGATTAATGGAATGGTTAAAAGTGCATGAAAATTGCCAATTTACTCACTCTGAGTTCTCAAAAAGGGTTTCTTCACCCCGGGAAGTTAATTAAATACCATTTGGAGGCATTTAATGTTCGAGCAAAAACGGCTGATTTTCGACAAAAGAGATAACACCCCCCCATTACGTCATGCTTCAGAAATGTGGAAAATGGTCCGTTTTCAAATGTTTTATTTTTGAACGTCAGTTCACATTTGTAGGTGGATCATCAGTGTTAGAGCTAAAATTAGCATGTTTACAGTGATTTTCATGCTTCCAGGGGCTCGGGAAGTTAATTAAATACCATTTGGAGGCATTTAATGTTCGAGCAAAAACGGCTGATTTTCGACAAAAGAGATAACACCCCCCCATTACGTCATGCTTCAGAAATGTGGAAAATGGTCCGTTTTCAAATGTTTTATTTTTGAACGTCAGTTCACATTTGTAGGTGGATCATCAGTGTTAGAGCTAAAATTAGCATGTTTAAAGTGATTTTCATGCTTCCAGGGGCCCAAAACACAAGATTTATGGAATGGTTAAAAGTGCATGAAAATGGCCAATTTACTCACTCTGAGTTCTCAAAAAGGGTTTCTTCACCCCGGGAAGTTAATTAAATACCATTTGGAGGCATTTAATGTTCGAGCAAAAACGGCTGATTTTCGACAAAAGAGATAACACCCACCCATTACGTCATGCTTCAGAAATGTGGAAAATGGTCCGTTTTCAAATGTTTTATTTTTGAACGTCAGTTCACATTTGTAGGTGGATCATCAGTGTTAGAGCTAAAATTAGCATGTTTAAAGTGATTTTCATGCTTCCAGGGGCCCAAAACACAAGATTTATGGAATGGTTAAAAGTGCATGAAAATGGCCAATTTACTCACTCTGAGTTCTCAAAAAGGGTTTCTTCACCCCGGGAAGTTAATTAAATACCATTTGGAGGCATTTAATGTTCGAGCAAAAACGGCTGATTTTCGACAAAAGAGATAACACCCCCCCATTACGTCATGCTTCAGAAATGTGGAAAATGGTCCGTTTTCAAATGTTTTATTTTTGAATGTCAGTTCACATTTGTAGGTGGAACATCAGTGTTAGAGCTAAAATTAGCATGTTTAAAGTGATTTTCATGCTTCCAGGGGCCCAAAACACAAGATTTATGGAATGGTTAAAAGTGCATGAAAATGGCCAATTTACTCACTCTGAGTTCTCAAAAAGGGTTTCTTCACCCCGGGAAGTTAATTAAATACCATTTGGAGGCATTTAATGTTCGAGCAAAAACGGCTGATTTTCGACAAAAGAGATAACACCCCCCCATTACGTCATGCTTCAGAAATGTGGAAAATGGTCCGTTTTCAAATGTTTTATTTTTGAACGTCAGTTCACATTTGTAGGTGGATCATCAGTGTTAGAGCTAAAATTAGCATGTTTAAAGTGATTTTCATGCTTCCAGGGGCTCGGGAAGTTAATTAAATACCATTTGGAGGCATTTAATGTTCGAGCAAAAACGGCTGATTTTCGACAAAAGAGATAACACCCCCCCATTACGTCATGCTTCAGAAATGTGGAAAATGGTCCGTTTTCAAATGTTTTATTTTTGAACGTCAGTTCACATTTGTAGGTGGATCATCGGTGTTAGAGCTAAAATTAGCATGTTTAAAGTGATTTTCATGCTTCCAGGGGCCCAAAACACAAGATTTATGGAATGGTTAAAAGTGCATGAAAATGGCCAATTTACTCACTCTGAGTTCTCAAAAAGGGTTTCTTCACCCCGGGAAGTTAATTAAATACCATTTGGAGGCATTTAATGTTCGAGCAAAAACGGCTGATTTTCGACAAAAGAGATAACACCCCCCCATTACGTCATGCTTCAGAAATGTGGAAAATGGTCCGTTTTCAAATGTTTTATTTTTGAACGTCAGTTCACATTTGTAGGTGGATCATCGGTGTTAGAGCTAAAATTAGCATGTTTAAAGTGATTTTCATGCTTCCAGGGGCCCAAAACACAAGATTTATGGAATGGTTAAAAGTGCATGAAAATGGCCAATTTACTTACTCTGAGTTCTCAAAAAGGGTTTCTTCACCCCGGGAAGTTAATTAAATACCATTTGGAGGCATTTAATGTTCGAGCAAAAACGGCTGATTTTCGACAAAAGAGATAACACCCCCCCATTACGTCATGCTTCAGAAATGCGGAAAATGGTCCGTTTTCAAATGTTTTATTTTTGAACGTCAGTTCACATTTGTAGGTGGATCATCAGTGTTAGAGCTAAAATTAGCATGTTTAAAGTGATTTTCATGCTTCCAGGGGCTCGGGAAGTTAATTAAATACCATTTGGAGGCATTTAATGTTCGAGCAAAAACGGCTGATTTTCGACAAAAGAGATAACACCCCCCCATTACGTCATGCTTCAGAAATGTGGAAAATGGTCCGTTTTCAAATGTTTTATTTTTGAACGTCAGTTCACATTTGTAGGTGGATCATCAGTGTTAGAGCTAAAATTAGCATGTTTAAAGTGATTTTCATGCTTCCAGGGGCCCAAAACACAAGATTTATGGAATGGTTAAAAGTGCATGAAAATGGCCAATTTACTCACTCTGAGTTCTCAAAAAGGGTTTCTTCACCCCGGGAAGTTAATTAAATACCATTTGGAGGCATTTAATGTTCGAGCAAAAACGGCTGATTTTCGACAAAAGAGATAACACCCCCCCATTACGTCATGCTTCAGAAATGTGGAAAATGGTCCGTTTTCAAATGTTTTATTTTTGAACGTCAGTTCACATTTGTAGGTGGATCATCAGTGTTAGAGCTAAAATTAGCATGTTTAAAGTGATTTTCATGCTTCCAGGGGCTCGGGAAGTTAATTAAATACCATTTGGAGGCATTTAATGTTCGAGCAAAAACGGCTGATTTTCGACAAAAGAGATAACACCCCCCCATTACGTCATGCTTCAGAAATGTGGAAAATGGTCCGTTTTCAAATGTTTTATTTTTGAACGTCAGTTCACATTTGTAGGTGGATCATCAGTGTTAGAGCTAAAATTAGCATGTTTAAAGTGATTTTCATGCTTCCAGGGGCTCGGGAAGTTAATTAAATACCATTTGGAGGCATTTAATGTTCGAGCAAAAACGGCTGATTTTCGACAAAAGAGATAACACCCCCCCATTACGTCATGCTTCAGAAATGTGGAAAATGGTCCGTTTTCAAATGTTTTATTTTTGAACGTCAGTTCACATTTGTAGGTGGATCATCAGTGTTAGAGCTAAAATTAGCATGTTTAAAGTGATTTTCATGCTTCCAGGGGCTCGGGAAGTTAATTAAATACCATTTGGAGGCATTTAATGTTCGAGCAAAAACGGCTGATTTTCGACAAAAGAGATAACACCCCCCCATTACGTCATGCTTCAGAAATGTGGAAAATGGTCCGTTTTCAAATGTTTTATTTTTGAACGTCAGTTCACATTTGTAAGTGGATCATCAGTGTTAGAGCTAAAATTAGCATGTTTAAAGTGATTTTCATGCTTCCAGGGGCTCGGGAAGTTAATTAAATACCATTTGGAGGCATTTAATGTTCGAGCAAAAACGGCTGATTTTCGACAAAAGAGATAACACCCCCCCATTACGTCATGCTTCAGAAATGTGGAAAATGGTCCGTTTTCAAATGTTTTATTTTTGAACGTCAGTTCACATTTGTAGGTGGATCATCAGTGTTAGAGCTAAAATTAGCATGTTTAAAGTGATTTTCATGCTTCCAGGGGCTCGGGAAGTTAATTAAATACCATTTGGAGGCATTTAATGTTCGAGCAAAAACGGCTGATTTTCGACAAAAGAGATAACACCCCCCCATTACGTCATGCTTCAGAAATGTGGAAAATGGTCCGTTTTCAAATGTTTTATTTTTGAACGTCAGTTCACATTTGTAGGTGGATCATCAGTGTTAGAGCTAAAATTAGCATGTTTAAAGTGATTTTCATGCTTCCAGGGGCCCAAAACACAAGATTTATGGAATGGTTAAAAGTGCATGAAAATGGCCAATTTACTCACTCTGAGTTCTCAAAAAGGGTTTCTTCACCCCGGGAAGTTAATTAAATACCATTTGGAGGCATTTAATGTTCGAGCAAAAACGGCTGATTTTCGACAAAAGAGATAACACCCCCCCATTACGTCATGCTTCAGAAATGTGGAAAATGGTCCGTTTTCAAATGTTTTATTTTTGAACGTCAGTTCACATTTGTAGGTGGATCATCAGTGTTAGAGCTAAAATTAGCATGTTTAAAGTGATTTTCATGCTTCCAGGGGCTCGGGAAGTTAATTAAATACCATTTGGAGGCATTTAATGTTCGAGCAAAAACGGCTGATTTTCGACAAAAGAGATAACACCCCCCCATTACGTCATGCTTCAGAAATGTGGAAAATGGTCCGTTTTCAAATGTTTTATTTTTGAACGTCAGTTCACATTTGTAGGTGGATCATCAGTGTTAGAGCTAAAATTAGCATGTTTAAAGTGATTTTCATGCTTCCAGGGGCCCAAAACACAAGATTTATGGAATGGTTAAAAGTGCATGAAAATGGCCAATTTACTCACTCTGAGTTCTCAAAAAGGGTTTCTTCACCCCGGGAAGTTAATTAAATACCATTTGGAGGCATTTAATGTTCGAGCAAAAACGGCTGATTTTCGACAAAAGAGATAACACCCCCCCATTACGTCATGCTTCAGAAATGTGGAAAATGGTCCGTTTTCAAATGTTTTATTTTTGAACGTCAGTTCACATTTGTAGGTGGATCATCAGTGTTAGAGCTAAAATTAGCATGTTTAAAGTGATTTTCATGCTTCCAGGGGCTCGGGAAGTTAATTAAATACCATTTGGAGGCATTTAATGTTCGAGCAAAAACGGCTGATTTTCGACAAAAGAGATAACACCCCCCCATTACGTCATGCTTCAGAAATGTGGAAAATGGTCCGTTTTCAAATGTTTTATTTTTGAACGTCAGTTCACATTTGTAGGTGGATCATCAGTGTTAGAGCTAAAATTAGCATGTTTAAATTGATTTTCATGCTTCCAGGGGCTCGGGAAGTTAATTAAATACCATTTGGAGGCATTTAATGTTCGAGCAAAAACGGCTGATTTTCGACAAAAGAGATAACACCCCCCCATTACGTCATGCTTCAGAAATGTGGAAAATGGTCCGTTTTCAAATGTTTTATTTTTGAACGTCAGTTCACATTTGTAGGTGGATCATCAGTGTTAGAGCTAAAATTAGCATGTTTAAAGTGATTTTCATGCTTCCAGGGGCTCGGGAAGTTAATTAAATACCATTTGGAGGCATTTAATGTTCGAGCAAAAACGGCTGATTTTCGACAAAAGAGATAACACCCCCCCATTACGTCATGCTTCAGAAATGTGGAAAATGGTCCGTTTTCAAATGTTTTATTTTTGAACGTCAGTTCACATTTGTAGGTGGATCATCGGTGTTAGAGCTAAAATTAGCATGTTTAAAGTGATTTTCATGCTTCCAGGGGCCCAAAACACAAGATTTATGGAATGGTTAAAAGTGCATGAAAATGGCCAATTTACTCACTCTGAGTTCTCAAAAAGGGTTTCTTCACCCCGGGAAGTTAATTAAATACCATTTGGAGGCATTTAATGTTCGAGCAAAAACGGCTGATTTTCGACAAAAGAGATAACACCCCCCCATTACGTCATGCTTCAGAAATGTGGAAAATGGTCCGTTTTCAAATGTTTTATTTTTGAACGTCAGTTCACATTTGTAGGTGGATCATCAGTGTTAGAGCTAAAATTAGCATGTTTAAAGTGATTTTCATGCTTCCAGGGGCTCGGGAAGTTAATTAAATACCATTTGGAGGCATTTAATGTTCGAGCAAAAACGGCTGATTTTCGACAAAAGAGATAACACCCCCCCATTACGTCATGCTTCAGAAATGTGGAAAATGGTCCGTTTTCAAATGTTTTATTTTTGAACGTCAGTTCACATTTGTAGGTGGATCATCAGTGTTAGAGCTAAAATTAGCATGTTTAAAGTGATTTTCATGCTTCCAGGGGCCCAAAACACAAGATTTATGGAATGGTTAAAAGTGCATGAAAATGGCCAATTTACTCACTCTGAGTTCTCAAAAAGGGTTTCTTCACCCCGGGAAGTTAATTAAATACCATTTGGAGGCATTTAATGTTCGAGCAAAAACGGCTGATTTTCGACAAAAGAGATAACACCCCCCCATTACGTCATGCTTCAGAAATGTGGAAAATGGTCCGTTTTCAAATGTTTTATTTTTGAACGTCAGTTCACATTTGTAGGTGGATCATCAGTGTTAGAGCTAAAATTAGCATGTTTAAAGTGATTTTCATGCTTCCAGGGGCTCGGGAAGTTAATTAAATACCATTTGGAGGCATTTAATGTTCGAGCAAAAACGGCTGATTTTCGACAAAAGAGATAACACCCCCCCATTACGTCATGCTTCAGAAATGTGGAAAATGGTCCGTTTTCAAATGTTTTATTTTTGAACGTCAGTTCACATTTGTAGGTGGATCATCAGTGTTAGAGCTAAAATTAGCATGTTTAAAGTGATTTTCATGCTTCCAGGGGCTCGGGAAGTTAATTAAATACCATTTGGAGGCATTTAATGTTCGAGCAAAAACGGCTGATTTTCGACAAAAGAGATAACACCCCCCCATTACGTCATGCTTCAGAAATGTGGAAAATGGTCCGTTTTCAAATGTTTTATTTTTGAACGTCAGTTCACATTTGTAGGTGGATCATCAGTGTTAGAGCTAAAATTAGCATGTTTAAAGTGATTTTCATGCTTCCAGGGGCTCGGGAAGTTAATTAAATACCATTTGGAGGCATTTAATGTTCGAGCAAAAACGGCTGATTTTCGACAAAAGAGATAACACCCCCCCATTACGTCATGCTTCAGAAATGTGGAAAATGGTCCGTTTTCAAATGTTTTATTTTTGAACGTCAGTTCACATTTGTAGGTGGATCATCAGTGTTAGAGCTAAAATTAGCATGTTTAAAGTGATTTTCATGCTTCCAGGGGCTCGGGAAGTTAATTAAATACCATTTGGAGGCATTTAATGTTCGAGCAAAAACGGCTGATTTTCGACAAAAGAGATAACACCCCCCCATTACGTCATGCTTCAGAAATGTGGAAAATGGTCCGTTTTCAAATGTTTTATTTTTGAACGTCAGTTCACATTTGTAGGTGGATCATCAGTGTTAGAGCTAAAATTAGCATGTTTAAAGTGATTTTCATGCTTCCAGGGGCTCGGGAAGTTAATTAAATACCATTTGGAGGCATTTAATGTTCGAGCAAAAACGGCTGATTTCGACAAAAGAGATAACACCCCCCCATTACGTCATGCTTCAGAAATGTGGAAAATGGTCCGTTTTCAAATGTTTTATTTTTGAACGTCAGTTCACATTTGTAGGTGGATCATCAGTGTTAGAGCTAAAATTAGCATGTTTAAAGTGATTTTCATGCTTCCAGGGGCTCGGGAAGTTAATTAAATACCATTTGGAGGCATTTAATGTTCGAGCAAAAACGGCTGATTTTCGACAAAAGAGATAACACCCCCCCATTACGTCATGCTTCAGAAATGTGGAAAATGGTCCGTTTTCAAATGTTTTATTTTTGAACGTCAGTTCACATTTGTAGGTGGATCATCAGTGTTAGAGCTAAAATTAGCATGTTTAAAGTGATTTTCATGCTTCCAGGGGCCCAAAACACAAGATTTATGGAATGGTTAAAAGTGCATGAAAATGGCCAATTTACTCACTCTGAGTTCTCAAAAAGGGTTTCTTCACCCCGGGAAGTTAATTAAATACCATTTGGAGGCATTTAATGTTCGAGCAAAAACGGCTGATTTTCGACAAAAGAGATAACACCCCCCCATTACGTCATGCTTCAGAAATGTGGAAAATGGTCCGTTTTCAAATGTTTTATTTTTGAACGTCAGTTCACATTTGTAGGTGGATCATCAGTGTTAGAGCTAAAATTAGCATGTTTAAAGTGATTTTCATGCTTCCAGGGGCTCGGGAAGTTAATTAAATACCATTTGGAGGCATTTAATGTTCGAGCAAAAACGGCTGATTTTCGACAAAAGAGATAACACCCCCCCATTACGTCATGCTTCAGAAATGTGGAAAATGGTCCGTTTTCAAATGTTTTATTTTTGAACGTCAGTTCACATTTGTAGGTGGATCATCAGTGTTAGAGCTAAAATTAGCATGTTTAAAGTGATTTTCATGCTTCCAGGGGCTCGGGAAGTTAATTAAATACCATTTGGAGGCATTTAATGTTCGAGCAAAAACGGCTGATTTTCGACAAAAGAGATAACACCCCCCCATTACGTCATGCTTCAGAAATGTGGAAAATGGTCCGTTTTCAAATGTTTTATTTTTGAACGTCAGTTCACATTTGTAGGTGGATCATCAGTGTTAGAGCTAAAATTAGCATGTTTAAAGTGATTTTCATGCTTCCAGGGGCTCGGGAAGTTAATTAAATACCATTTGGAGGCATTTAATGTTCGAGCAAAAACGGCTGATTTTCGACAAAAGAGATAACACCCCCCCATTACGTCATGCTTCAGAAATGTGGAAAATGGTCCATTTTCAAATGTTTTATTTTTGAACGTCAGTTCACATTTGTAGGTGGATCATCAGTGTTAGAGCTAAAATTAGCATGTTTAAAGTGATTTTCATTCTTCCAGGGGCTCGGGAAGTTAATTAAATACCATTTGGAGGCATTTAATGTTCGAGCAAAAACGGCTGATTTTCGACAAAAGAGATAACACCCCCCCATTACGTCATGCTTCAGAAATGTGGAAAATGGTCCGTTTTCAAATGTTTTATTTTTGAACGTCAGTTCACATTTGTAGGTGGATCATCAGTGTTAGAGCTAAAATTAGCATGTTTAAAGTGATTTTCATGCTTCCAGGGGCTCGGGAAGTTAATTAAATACCATTTGGAGGCATTTAATGTTCGAGCAAAAACGGCTGATTTTCGACAAAAGAGATAACACCCCCCCATTACGTCATGCTTCAGAAATGTGGAAAATGGTCCGTTTTCAAATGTTTTATTTTTGAACGTCAGTTCACATTTGTAGGTGGATCATCAGTGTTAGAGCTAAAATTAGCATGTTTAAAGTGATTTTCATGCTTCCAGGGGCTCGGGAAGTTAATTAAATACCATTTGGAGGCATTTAATGTTCGAGCAAAAACGGCTGATTTTCGACAAAAGAGATAACACCCCCCCATTACGTCATGCTTCAGAAATGTGGAAAATGGTCCGTTTTCAAATGTTTTATTTTTGAACGTCAGTTCACATTTGTAGGTGGATCATCAGTGTTAGAGCTAAAATTAGCATGTTTAAAGTGATTTTCATGCTTCCAGGGGCCCAAAACACAAGATTTATGGAATGGTTAAAAGTGCATGAAAATGGCCAATTTACTCACTCTGAGTTCTCAAAAAGGGTTTCTTCACCCCGGGAAGTTAATTAAATACCATTTGGAGGCATTTAATGTTCGAGCAAAAACGGCTGATTTTCGACAAAAGAGATAACACCCCCCCATTACGTCATGCTTCAGAAATGTGGAAAATGGTCCGTTTTCAAATGTTTTATTTTTGAACGTCAGTTCACATTTGTAGGTGGATCATCAGTGTTAGAGCTAAAATTAGCATGTTTAAAGTGATTTTCATGCTTCCAGGGGCTCGGGAAGTTAATTAAATACCATTTGGAGGCATTTAATGTTCGAGCAAAAACGGCTGATTTTCGACAAAAGAGATAACACCCCCCCATTACGTCATGCTTCAGAAATGTGGAAAATGGTCCGTTTTCAAATGTTTTATTTTTGAACGTCAGTTCACATTTGTAGGTGGATCATCAGTGTTAGAGCTAAAATTAGCATGTTTAAAGTGATTTTCATGCTTCCAGGGGCCCAAAACACAAGATTTATGGAATGGTTAAAAGTGCATGAAAATGGCCAATTTACTCACTCTGAGTTCTCAAAAAGGGTTTCTTCACCCCGGGAAGTTAATTAAATACCATTTGGAGGCATTTAATGTTCGAGCAAAAACGGCTGATTTTCGACAAAAGAGATAACACCCCCCCATTACGTCATGCTTCAGAAATGTGGAAAATGGTCCGTTTTCAAATGTTTTATTTTTGAACGTCAGTTCACATTTGTAGGTGGATCATCAGTGTTAGAGCTAAAATTAGCATGTTTAAAGTGATTTTCATGCTTCCAGGGGCTCGGGAAGTTAATTAAATACCATTTGGAGGCATTTAATGTTCGAGCAAAAACGGCTGATTTTCGACAAAAGAGATAACACCCCCCCATTACGTCATGCTTCAGAAATGTGGAAAATGGTCCGTTTTCAAATGTTTTATTTTTGAACGTCAGTTCACATTTGTAGGTGGATCATCAGTGTTAGAGCTAAAATTCGCATGTTTAAAGTGATTTTCATGCTTCCAGGGGCTCGGGAAGTTAATTAAATACCATTTGGAGGCATTTAATGTTCGAGCAAAAACGGCTGATTTTCGACAAAAGAGATAACACCCCCCCATTACGTCATGCTTCAGAAATGTGGAAAATGGTCCGTTTTCAAATGTTTTATTTTTGAACGTCAGTTCACATTTGTAGGTGGATCATCAGTGTTAGAGCTAAAATTAGCATGTTTAAAGTGATTTTCATGCTTCCAGGGGCTCGGGAAGTTAATTAAATACCATTTGGAGGCATTTAATGTTCGAGCAAAAACGGCTGATTTTCGACAAAAGAGATAACACCCCCCCATTACGTCATGCTTCAGAAATGTGGAAAATGGTCCGTTTTCAAATGTTTTATTTTTGAACGTCAGTTCACATTTGTAGGTGGATCATCAGTGTTAGAGCTAAAATTAGCATGTTTAAAGTGATTTTCATGCTTCCAGGGGCCCAAAACACAAGATTTATGGAATGGTTAAAAGTGCATGAAAATGGCCAATTTACTCACTCTGAGTTCTCAAAAAGGGTTTCTTCACCCCGGGAAGTTAATTAAATACCATTTGGAGGCATTTAATGTTCGAGCAAAAACGGCTGATTTTCGACAAAAGAGATAACACCCCCCCATTACGTCATGCTTCAGAAATGTGGAAAATGGTCCGTTTTCAAATGTTTTATTTTTGAACGTCAGTTCACATTTGTAGGTGGATCATCAGTGTTAGAGCTAAAATTAGCATGTTTAAAGTGATTTTCATGCTTCCAGGGGCCCAAAACACAAGATTTATGGAATGGTTAAAAGTGCATGAAAATGGCCAATTTACTCACTCTGAGTTCTCAAAAAGGGTTTCTTCACCCCGGGAAGTTAATTAAATACCATTTGGAGGCATTTAATGTTCGAGCAAAAACGGCTGATTTTCGACAAAAGAGATAACACCCCCCCATTACGTCATGCTTCAGAAATGTGGAAAATGGTCCGTTTTCAAATGTTTTATTTTTGAACGTCAGTTCACATTTGTAGGTGGATCATCAGTGTTAGAGCTAAAATTAGCATGTTTAAAGTGATTTTCATGCTTCCAGGGGCTCGGGAAGTTAATTAAATACCATTTGGAGGCATTTAATGTTCGAGCAAAAACGGCTGATTTTCGACAAAAGAGATAACACCCCCCATTACGTCATGCTTCAGAAATGTGGAAAATGGTCCGTTTTCAAATGTTTTATTTTTGAACGTCAGTTCACATTTGTAGGTGGATCATCAGTGTTAGAGCTAAAATTAGCATGTTTAAAGTGATTTTCATGCTTCCAGGGGCTCGGGAAGTTAATTAAATACCATTTGGAGGCATTTAATGTTCGAGCAAAAACGGCTGATTTTCGACAAAAGAGATAACACCCCCCCATTACGTCATGCTTCAGAAATGTGGAAAATGGTCCGTTTTCAAATGTTTTATTTTTGAACGTCAGTTCACATTTGTAGGTGGATCATCAGTGTTAGAGCTAAAATTAGCATGTTTAAAGTGATTTTCATGCTTCCAGGGGCCCAAAACACAAGATTTATGGAATGGTTAAAAGTGCATGAAAATGGCCAATTTACTCACTCTGAGTTCTCAAAAAGGGTTTCTTCACCCCGGGAAGTTAATTAAATACCATTTGGAGGCATTTAATGTTCGAGCAAAAACGGCTGATTTTCGACAAAAGAGATAACACCCCCCCATTACGTCATGCTTCAGAAATGTGGAAAATGGTCCGTTTTCAAATGTTTTATTTTTGAACGTCAGTTCACATTTGTAGGTGGATCATCAGTGTTAGAGCTAAAATTAGCATGTTTAAAGTGATTTTCATGCTTCCAGGGGCCCAAAACACAAGATTTATGGAATGGTTAAAAGTGCATGAAAATGGCCAATTTACTCACTCTGAGTTCTCAAAAAGGGTTTCTTCACCCGGGAAGTTAATTAAATACCATTTGGAGGCATTTAATGTTCAAGCAAAAACGGCTGATTTTCGACAAAAGAGATAACAACCCCCCATTACGTCATGCTTCAGAAATGTGGAAAATGGTCCGTTTTCAAATGTTTTATTTTTGAACGTCAGTTCACATTTGTAGGTGGATCATCAGTGTTAGAGCTAAAATTAGCATGTTTAAAGTGATTTTCATGCTTCCAGGGGCTCGGGAAGTTAATTAAATACCATTTGGAGGCATTTAATGTTCGAGCAAAAACGGCTGATTTTCGACAAAAGAGATAACACCCCCCCATTACGTCATGCTTCAGAAATGTGGAAAATGGTCCGTTTTCAAATGTTTTATTTTTGAACGTCAGTTCACATTTGTAGGTGGATCATCAGTGTTAGAGCTAAAATTAGCATGTTTAAAGTGATTTTCATGCTTCCAGGGGCCCAAAACACAAGATTTATGGAATGGTTAAAAGTGCATGAAAATGGCCAATTTACTCACTCTGAGTTCTCAAAAAGGGTTTCTTCACTCCGGGAAGTTAATTAAATACCATTTGGAGGCATTTAATGTTCGAGCAAAAACGGCTGATTTTCGACAAAAGAGATAACACCCCCCCATTACGTCATGCTTCAGAAATGTGGAAAATGGTCCGTTTTCAAATGTTTTATTTTTGAACGTCAGTTCACATTTGTAGGTGGATCATCAGTGTTAGAGCTAAAATTAGCATGTTTAAAGTGATTTTCATGCTTCCAGGGGCCCAAAACACAAGATTTATGGAATGGTTAAAAGTGCATGAAAATGGCCAATTTACTCACTCTGAGTTCTCAAAAAGGGTTTCTTCACCCCGGGAAGTTAATTAAATACCATTTGGAGGCATTTAATGTTCGAGCAAAAACGGCTGATTTTCGACAAAAGAGATAACACCCCCCCATTACGTCATGCTTCAGAAATGTGGAAAATGGTCCGTTTTCAAATGTTTTATTTTTGAACGTCAGTTCACATTTGTAGGTGGATCATCAGTGTTAGAGCTAAAATTAGCATGTTTAAAGTGATTTTCATGCTTCCAGGGGCTCGGGAAGTTAATTAAATACCATTTGGAGGCATTTAATGTTCGAGCAAAAACGGCTGATTTTCGACAAAAGAGATAACACCCCCCCATTACGTCATGCTTCAGAAATGTGGAAAATGGTCCGTTTTCAAATGTTTTATTTTTGAACGTCAGTTCACATTTGTAGGTGGATCATCAGTGTTAGAGCTAAAATTAGCATGTTTAAAGTGATTTTCATGCTTCCAGGGGCTCGGGAAGTTAATTAAATACCATTTGGAGGCATTTAATGTTCGAGCAAAAACGGCTGATTTTCGACAAAAGAGATAACACCCCCCCATTACGTCATGCTTCAGAAATGTGGAAAATGGTCCGTTTTCAAATGTTTTATTTTTGAACGTCAGTTCACATTTGTAGGTGGATCATCAGTGTTAGAGCTAAAATTAGCATGTTTAAAGTGATTTTCATGCTTCCAGGGGCCCGGGAAGTTAATTAAATACCATTTGGAAGCATTTAATGTTCGAGCAAAAACGGCTGATTTTCGACAAAAGAGATAACACCCCCCCATTACGTCATGCTTCAGAAATGTGGAAAATGGTCCATTTTCAAATGTTTTATTTTTGAACGTCAGTTCACATTTGTAGGTGGATCATCAGTGTTAGAGCTAAAATTAGCATGTTTAAAGTGATTTTCATTCTTCCAGGGGCTCGGGAAGTTAATTAAATACCATTTGGAGGCATTTAATGTTCGAGCAAAAACGGCTGATTTTCGACAAAAGAGATAACACCCCCCCATTACGTCATGCTTCAGAAATGTGGAAAATGGTCCGTTTTCAAATGTTTTATTTTTGAACGTCAGTTCACATTTGTAGGTGGATCATCAGTGTTAGAGCTAAAATTAGCATGTTTAAAGTGATTTTCATGCTTCCAGGGGCTCGGGAAGTTAATTAAATACCATTTGGAGGCATTTAATGTTCGAGCAAAAACGGCTGATTTTCGACAAAAGAGATAACACCCCCCCATTACGTCATGCTTCAGAAATGTGGAAAATGGTCCGTTTTCAAATGTTTTATTTTTGAACGTCAGTTCACATTTGTAGGTGGATCATCAGTGTTAGAGCTAAAATTAGCATGTTTAAAGTGATTTTCATGCTTCCAGGGGCTCGGGAAGTTAATTAAATACCATTTGGAGGCATTTAATGTTCGAGCAAAAACGGCTGATTTTCGACAAAAGAGATAACACCCCCCCATTACGTCATGCTTCAGAAATGTGGAAAATGGTCCGTTTTCAAATGTTTTATTTTTGAACGTCAGTTCACATTTGTAGGTGGATCATCAGTGTTAGAGCTAAAATTAGCATGTTTAAAGTGATTTTCATGCTTCCAGGGGCTCGGGAAGTTAATTAAATACCATTTGGAGGCATTTAATGTTCGAGCAAAAACGGCTGATTTTCGACAAAAGAGATAACACCCCCCCATTACGTCATGCTTCAGAAATGTGGAAAATGGTCCGTTTTCAAATGTTTTATTTTTGAACGTCAGTTCACATTTGTAGGTGGATCATCAGTGTTAGAGCTAAAATTAGCATGTTTAAAGTGATTTTCATGCTTCCAGGGGCCCAAAACACAAGATTTATGGAATGGTTAAAAGTGCATGAAAATGGCCAATTTACTCACTCTGAGTTCTCAAAAAGGGTTTCTTCACCCCGGGAAGTTAATTAAATACCATTTGGAGGCATTTAATGTTCGAGCAAAAACGGCTGATTTTCGACAAAAGAGATAACACCCCCCCATTACGTCATGCTTCAGAAATGTGGAAAATGGTCCGTTTTCAAATGTTTTATTTTTGAACGTCAGTTCACATTTGTAGGTGGATCATCAGTGTTAGAGCTAAAATTAGCATGTTTAAAGTGATTTTCATGCTTCCAGGGGCCCAAAACACAAGATTTATGGAATGGTTAAAAGTGCATGAAAATGGCCAATTTACTCACTCTGAGTTCTCAAAAAGGGTTTCTTCACCCCGGGAAGTTAATTAAATACCATTTGGAGGCATTTAATGTTCGAGCAAAAACGGCTGATTTTCGACAAAAGAGATAACACCCCCCTATTACGTCATGCTTCAGAAATGTGGAAAATGGTCCGTTTTCAAATGTTTATTTTTGAACGTCAGTTCACATTTGTAGGTGGATCATCAGTGTTAGAGCTAAAATTAGCATGTTTAAAGTGATTTTCATGCTTCCAGGGGCTCGGGAAGTTAATTAAATACCATTTGGAGGCATTTAATGTTCGAGCAAAAACGGCTGATTTTCGACAAAAGAGATAACACCCCCCATTACGTCATGCTTCAGAAATGTGGAAAATGGTCCGTTTTCAAATGTTTTATTTTTGAACGTCAGTTCACATTTGTAGGTGGATCATCAGTGTTAGAGCTAAAATTAGCATGTTTAAAGTGATTTTCATGCTTCCAGGGGCTCGGGAAGTTAATTAAATACCATTTGGAGGCATTTAATGTTCGAGCAAAAACGGCTGATTTTCGACAAAAGAGATAACACCCCCCCATTACGTCATGCTTCAGAAATGTGGAAAATGGTCCGTTTTCAAATGTTTTATTTTTGAACGTCAGTTCACATTTGTAGGTGGATCATCAGTGTTAGAGCTAAAATTAGCATGTTTAAAGTGATTTTCATGCTTCCAGGGGCCCAAAACACAAGATTTATGGAATGGTTAAAAGTGCATGAAAATGGCCAATTTACTCACTCTGAGTTCTCAAAAAGGGTTTCTTCACCCCGGGAAGTTAATTAAATACCATTTGGAGGCATTTAATGTTCGAGCAAAAACGGCTGATTTTCGACAAAAGAGATAACACCCCCCATTACGTCATGCTTCAGAAATGTGGAAAATGGTCCGTTTTCAAATGTTTTATTTTTGAACGTCAGTTCACATTTGTAGGTGGATCATCAGTGTTAGAGCTAAAATTAGCATGTTTAAAGTGATTTTCATGCTTCCAGGGGCCCAAAACACAAGATTTATGGAATGGTTAAAAGTGCATGAAAATGGCCAATTTACTCA
>NW_028245139.1:0-59235 GCF_964263255.1 Lissotriton vulgaris
TCGATATTTTGTCTGCCTACCGTAGTTATTGCCTGCTTCAACCTAGGCATAGAACATGGAAAAGAGTGATAGAGTAATAGCAAAGCTTCCAAGCAGCCTTCCTGCTGCATTTCAATCACTTGAGGTGGAGTCCTGACAAAGAAAACACCATACATAAAAACCTACTGAGCAAGGGTTTGGTGTACCACTAAGCATAATAGCTAGTCCATTTATACAATAGAAGCTAAACAAAATGTTAGACATTTACCTCCTCTCTTTATCTGTGGTGGAAGGAGAGTGGTATCTGGAATTTGTGGAGACCTTCTGTAACAATGGAAAGTTCCAAGTTAGACCTATTTTGCAAGTGTTACTGTGTTAGCGCTGCACCTGTCAAGTGCTTACATTGGATTGTGAAGTAATAAAGAGCAGCTCTTTTCAGTCTATTCAACTCATGACAGACATGCTGGACAGTTCTTCACCTACAGAATGCATGTACATCACCTCACACCTGGTCTCCTTTGAGGGAGTAAACCAAAGACTAGCCAGCGGTCTCAATATTACCGATGCTTTTAAATGAAATATTCATCTTGCAAGAGTACATACATCTGCCAATCAGCTACATGAATTTGATACAAACATGCAAAATGGCTTCAAGCTGGGAGCCCTAGGACTGGATTCTTTGCCATTAACAATGGCAACAATGTTGTCAAAGCCATTGGTCTTGAAGGATACTTCAGAGTCCTATGTTTAGCTCATTGCATCTACTCAAGTTTACAAGACGTTCACAAAAAACAAGAAGCGCTCAACGACATACTAGTTACCTGTAACACGAGTTACACTTATTTCAGCCATACCTTGAAAACACAGAAGCAGTTAGGGACTATTCAGTGTGCTAAGTCAGTGTGTAAAATCCACAATACAAAAGACCCCAACCTTTGAAATCCACGTTCTACAAGCTGCATTACCTGTTTGACTAGTACAAAGTTCTGTGCTGCTGGGGCAATTGTCACAGTTAGAAGGTGGAGTGTCTCTTCTTGAAACATGGAGAGAAGGACAAAGATCAAAATTAGTAAACATTTCTTCCAAAAATTATGGTGCTCCAAAAGGCGCAAAACTATGAGGGTAATTTCTGGGACTTCACAATTGTAGTCAGTAATAATCCTTCAGATGACCTCCCTCAAAATGAAGAAAAACTCTACTTTCTGGATTAAAAAGTAACATTAACAAAACAGAATTGTCTCCTAGAAAAAAAGAGACCAAAATTTTATTTTTACATTTGGTCTGCAGCTAATGTAAGTAAAGTTAAAAAGAATAGTCAACATAGCGCAAATAAACAATAAAGGAGTATACAGCTATTTTGGCTTGATGACGGAGTGCTGAGAGGTAACAAAGACAGAACCTGATTCAACCTTGAAAGTCAGCCATTGATTTTGCAGTCAGTAATAGTATCTAAGGGCCAGATGTAGGTAAATCACATTTACCGATTTTGAAATACCGAATATTACCAAATTTTACCGATTCGGTATTTCAAAATCGGTAAATGGGATGTAGCTACCAACATCTGGATTTATTACCGATTCCTTAAAAATTCGGTATTTACCGATTCGGTAAATACCGAATCGGTATTTGCTATTGAATCCTATGGGCCTTGAAGCCCATAGGATTCAATTCAAATACCGATTCGGTATTTACCGAATCGGTAAATACCGAATTTGTCAAGGGTGCAGGGGGTGTCACTTTGACACCCTCTAGCACCCCCAAAACGGGCATGTGTGCAATGTGGCACACAGACATGCCCTAAGGGCACGTCTGTCTGTCACATGGCACATGTGTACATGCACAGGGTATTGCACCGTTACAACGCAACTTTTACAATGCACTACCATTACATCGCAACTTTTACAACGCAAATACCATCACAATGCATGCCATTACAACGCATGTCATTACATAGCAGATACTATTACAACGCATGCCATTACATCGTAAGTATAGGTAAGTATATAATTTGTATTTTATTTTATTTTACATTATTTTATTAATTTAATTAATATTAAAAATAAATTAAAATATTAATTTATGTATTTTTTTATAATTAATTATATTTATTAATTTAAGTAATTTTGGGGTATTTTTAGGTTTTAGGGCTGGGTTTAGTTTTTGGGGTACAGGCGTATTTTAGGTTTTAGGGCTGGGTTTGGTTTTTGGGGTACAGGGGTATTTTTAGGTTTTAGGGCTGGGTTTGGTTTTTGGGGTACAGGGGTATTTTTAGGTTTTGGGGCTGGGTTTGTGTTTTGGGGTACAGGGGTATTTTTAGGTTTTAGGGCTGGGTTTGGTTTTTGGGGTACAGGGGTATTTTTAGGTTTTAGGGCTGGGTTTGGTTTTTGGGGTACAGGGGTATTTTTAGGTTTTAGGGCTGGGTTTGGTTTTTGGGGTACAGGGTTTTTTTAGGTTTTAGGGCTGGGTTTGGTTTTTGGGGTACAGGGGTATTTTTAGGTTTTAGGGCTGGGTTTGGTTTTTGGGGTACAGGGGTATTTTTAGGTTTTAGGCCTGGGTTTGGTTTTTGGGGTACAGGGGTATTTTTAGGTTTTAGGGCTGGATTTGGTTTTTGGGGTACAGAGGTATTTTTAGGTTTTAGGGCTAGGTTTGGTTTTTGGGGTACAGGGGTATTTTTAGGTTTTAGGGCTGGGTTTGGTTTTTGGGGTACAGGGGTATTTTTAGGTTTTAGGGCTGGGTTTGGTTTTTGGGGTACAGGGGTATTACGTCTTTAAATAAATTAAATTAATTAAATTAATTTAATTAAATTTAATTAAATTAATTACAATATTTACAATCATAAAATTAATTGAATTACATTACTTATATTAAATTAAATTAATTACTTTTTTTAAATTTCTTTAATTTAATAAAATTAAATAATATTATTTACAATTTTTAAATTAATTAAATTTCTTTAATTATATTAAATTAAATTATATTATTTTTTTAATTTAATTTAAATTATATTTATTATAATAAATTAAATTATATTATTTACTATTTATGAATTTATTACATTTCATTAATTATATTATTTAAAAAAATTAAAATAATTACAATTTTAATTTTAATTAAATTACTATAATTAAATTAAATTAAATTAATTACTGATTTAAAATTTTTTAAATTATATTTAATAATTTAAATTAATTAAATTAACTTTATTACATTTTTTTTATAAAATATATACTTACCTATACTTACGATGTAATGGCATGCGTTGTAATAGTATCTGCTATGTAATGACATGCGTTGTAATGGCATGCATTGTAATGGTACCTGCGTTGTAAAAATTGCGTTGTAACGGTCTGCGTTGTAAAATAACGCGTTGTAACGTCATAGATCCCATGCACAGATGTGCATGTACACAGGAATTGGTATTTTACCATGGATTTGTATTCCATGGTAAAATACCGATTCTGAAAGCCATGTGCCAATGGAAAATTGGCTACCCATATTTCAATCTTGCATTTTCGGTAAAATTACCGAATCGTTAAAATTACCGATTCGGTAAAATTACCGAAAATGCAACATTTAAGGGCCCCTACATGTCAATGGCCATTTACCGGTCGGTAACGGCCGAATTCGGCCGTTACCGATCGGTAAATGGCTATTTTTGGCCACCTACATCTGGCCCGAATCTGTTAAGAACACCTCCACTTCCTGAAAAGATAGATCCTTACCTTCATGCCTATTCTATCATTCCCATGCTCGGCAGTCAGTAAGGATTCAAAGAATTGCACTGCTTATGTATAGCGCTTTCACTGGAAAACAGTACCATAGGTACATACATGAAATCAATCTTGGGACAGGTAAATTGCATCAATAAATGCCTAATGATAGGGAGGGCGTCAGGAAAACTTGATATTTAATGTAGAAAGGGCAAGACTTATGTTACGCTGGTAAAACTACAGAAATGATGCGGTGTTGCATAAGTGCATGCTGTTATTCCACAAGGGCACAGGAACAACGCAAACAACAGAACATACGTAGCTGTTGTTGACTTTGTGTTTTTATTAGATATTGTTTAAGTGCAGAATGTGTCATCGCTTCCAAAAATCGATTTGAGTGTGCATATCCAATTAAAATATAGCAGCAATTGCTGATGTTGCAAGTTTAGTAATTGCATACAAATTCACATATTGTTTAGGAAATGTCACATATTTACACAAATTGCACGAATTTCACGAACCCTAATTTAATATTTGGGTGATCATTCTAGATGAACACATACACATGTCTCTGTGAGTGGTACTTCATTGTCCTTTCTAGATTGAATTACAACTACATTTTCTTGTATTTCCTTCTTCAACAGGTATGTCTCTTTTCGAAAGAAATAACATCCGCACGACTTGTCAACAACATCGGGGAGACAGGCCAATCTACTTTTATGGGAAACTGAACTCAAAGAAGCCTTCACCTGTGTACTAGAAAGAGATGATTAGAATAATGCCGAATAGCTTATCGAGTGGTAATCAAAAGATGTTGAGGACATATTTGGTATAGCTACACACAGGTAGTTCTCTGTTTCTCTTGTATTTGTACTACTAGGCCCATGGTTGATTGTATTCCAGCTTATGCTCCACACTATCGAACTTTTTGCACACCATGGGCTCGATTCCGATCCGGTAAAATGCACTCCAAATAGTCGTACGGAGCGTTTTTCCCCGTACGAATCAAACCCGAAGGCGTCCCCGTACGAATTTGCAAGTACGATCACAACTTAATGCGTCACTCCGTACGTCTCGTAAAAAACGCCGTACGAATCGAAAGTCCGTACGAATATCAGTCGGCTGACGCTCGACGTTACGTCCGTACGTACATAAACGGCGTCTCCCGAACCACAAAGTACGATCCGTGTTCCACACACTCCGTACGGCTCTTTTTCTACGACAGCTCAAAACTACCGTAAAACCAGACTCCGGCACGAGCCGCACCCCGGTACGCGACAAGCAGGACATGGACGCCATCGTCCGCGTAATCCCTATCCTGTACGCCCACCACCTCGTAATGAGAAACCGACGACGGCGCAGAAGGTGAGTACAAGGAGGTACTACATACCTGTACGTCTTGCTACACGCGCACATCTCCACTACACGATTATAATGTCTGCCCATGTAGCGCCACACACTCCCGCACTACACCAGCGCAATACGCCGCTCCTACGTCATCACCACGGGGTACGGCAGGTCACCGCACTACATCAGTGCAAGACGGAGACCGGCCGTACCTACGTCATCGACCGGGGGTACGGTACGTCACCGCACAACACCAGCGCAATACGCCGCTCCTACGTCATCGACCACGGGGTACGGCAGCTCACCGCACTACACCAGTGCAATACGGAGACCGGCCGTACCTACGTCATCGACCGGGGGTACGGTACGTCACCGCACAACACCAGCGCAATACGCCGGTCCTACGTCATCGACCACGGGGTACGGCAGGTCACCGCACTACACCAGTGCAATACGGAGACCGGCCGTACCTACGTCATCGACCGGGGGTACGGTACGTCACCGCACAACACCAGCGCAATACGCCGCTCCTACGTCATCGACCACGGGGTACGGCAGCTCACCGCACCACACCAGTGCAATACGAAGACCGGCCGTACCTACGTCATCGACCGGGGGTACGGTACGTCACCGCACAACACCAGCGCAATACGCCGCTCCTACGTCATCGACCACGGGGTACGGCAGCTCACCGCACTACACCAGTGCAATACGGAGACCGGCCGTACCTACGTCATCGACCAGGGGGGACGGTACGTCACCGCACTACACCAGTGCAATAGACGTGTGGCACAAACGCCTGCAATGTGATTGTAAGTGTAAATGGTGAGCAGAACACCCCCCAGTATCAGAGTGTGTGGCTAACACCCCCCCACCAGTGCCCAGCATCTGTGTGTGGCTAACACCCCCACCAGTGCCCCCCAGTGCCCAGCATCAGAGTGTGTGTGTAGCTAACACCCCCCCACCAGTGGCAACCAGTGCCCCCCAGTGCCCAGCATCAGAGTGTGTGTGGCTAACACCCCCCCCCACCAGTGCCCCCCAGTGCCCAGCATCAGAGTGTGTGTGTGGCTAACACCCCCACCAGTGCCCCCCAGTGCCCAGCATCAGAGTGTGTGTGTAGCTAACACCCCCCCACCAGTGGCAACCAGTGCCCCCCAGTGCCCAGCATCAGAGTCTATGTTTGGCTAACACCCCCCCCACCAGTGCCCCCCGGGCTTCCCAGCATCAGAGTGTGTGTGTGGCTAACACCCCCACCAGTGCCCCCCAGTGCCCCCCAGTGTCCAGCATCAGAGTGTGTGTGTGTGGCTAACACCCCCACCAGTGCCCCCCAGTGCCCAGCATCAGAGTGTGTGTGTAGCTAACACCCCCCCACCAGTGGCAACCAGTGCCCCCCAGTGCCCAGCATCAGAGTGTGTGTGGCTAACACCCCCCCCCACCAGTGCCCCCCAGTGCCCAGCATCAGAGTGTGTGTGTGGCTAACACCCCCACCAGTGCCCCCCAGTGCCCAGCATCAGAGTGTGTGTGGCTAACACCCCCCCCACCAGTGCCCCCCAGTGCCCAGCATCAGAGTGTGTGTGTGGCTAACACCCCCACCAGTGCCCCCCAGTGCCCAGCATCAGAGTGTGTGTGTAGCTAACACCCCCCCACCAGTGGCAACCAGTGCCCCCCAGTGCCCAGCATCAGAGTGTATGTGTGGCTAACACCCCCCCCCACCAGTGCCCCCCAGTGCCCAGCATCAGAGTGTGTGTGTGGCTAACACCCCCACCAGTGCCCCCCAGTGCCCAGCATCAGAGTGTGTGTGTAGCTAACACCCCCCCACCAGTGGCAACCAGTGCCCCCCAGTGCCCAGCATCAGAGTGTGTGTGTGGCTAACACCCCCACCAGTGCCCCCCAGTGCCCAGCATCAGAGTGTGTGTGTAGCTAACACCCCCCCACCAGTGGCAACCAGTGCCCAGCATCAGAGTGTATGTGTGGCTAACACCCCCCCACCAGTGCCCCCCAGTACCCAGCATCAGAGTGTGTGTGTGGCTAACACCCCCACCAGTGCCCCCCAGTGCCCAGCATCAGAGTGTGTGTGGCTAACACCCCCCCCACCAGTGCCCCCCAGTGCCCAGCATCAGAGTGTGTGTGTGGCTAACACCCCCACCAGTGCCCCCCAGTGCCCAGCATCAGAGTGTGTGTGTAGCTAACACCCCCCCACCAGTGGCAACCAGTGCCCCCCAGTGCCCAGCATCAGAGTGTGTGTGTGGCTAACACCCCCACCAGTGCCCCCTAGTGCCCAGCATCAGAGTGTGTGTGTAGCTAACACCCCCCCACCAGTGGCAACCAGTGCCCCCCAGTGCCCAGCATCAGAGTGTATGTGTGGCTAACACCCCCCCACCAGTGCCCCCCAGTGCCCAGCATCAGAGTGTGTGTGTGGCTAACACCCCCACCAGTGCCCCCCAGTGCCCAGCATCAGAGTGTGTGTGTAGCTAACACCCCCCCACCAGTGGCAACCAGTGCCCCCCAGTGCCCAGCATCAGAGTGTGTGTGGCTAACACCCCCCCCACCAGTGCCCCCCAGTGCCCAGCATCAGAGTGTGTGTGTGGCTAACACCCCCACCAGTGCCCCCCAGTGCCCAGCATCAGAGTGTGTGTGTAGCTAACACCCCCCCACCAGTGGCAACCAGTGCCCCCCAGTGCCCAGCATCAGAGTCTATGCTTGGCTAACACCCCCCCCACCAGTGCCCCCCGGGCTTCCCAGCATCAGAGTGTGTGTGTGGCTAACACCCCCACCAGTGCCCCCCAGTGCCCCCCAGTGTCCAGCATCAGAGTGTGTGTGTGTGGCTAACACCCCCACCAGTGCCCCCCAGTGCCCAGCATCAGAGTGTGTGTGTAGCTAACACCCCCCCACCAGTGGCAACCAGTGCCCCCCAGTGCCCAGCATCAGAGTGTGTGTGGCTAACACCCCCCCCCCACCAGTGCCCCCCAGTGCCCAGCATCAGAGTGTGTGTGTGGCTAACACCCCCACCAGTGCCCCCCAGTGCCCAGCATCAGAGTGTGTGTGTAGCTAACACCCCCCCACCAGTGGCAACCAGTGCCCCCCAGTGCCCAGCATCAGAGTGTATGTGTGGCTAACACCCCCCCCACCAGTGCCCCCCAGTGCCCAGCATCAGAGTGTGTGTGTGGCTAACACCCCCACCAGTGCCCCCCAGTGCCCAGCATCAGAGTGTGTGTGTAGCTAACACCCCCCCACCAGTGGCAACCAGTGCCCCCCAGTGCCCAGCATCAGAGTGTGTGTGTGGCTAACACCCCCACCAGTGCCCCCCAGTGCCCAGCATCAGAGTGTGTGTGTGGCTAACACCCCCACCAGTGCCCCCCAGTGCCCAGCATCAGAGTGTGTGTGGCTAACACCCCCCCACCAGTGCCCCCCAGTGCCCAGCATCAGAGTGTGTGTGTGGCTAACACCCCCACCAGTGCCCCCCAGTGCCCAGCATCAGAGTGTGTGTGTAGCTAACACCCCCCCACCAGTGGCAACCAGTGCCCCCCAGTGCCCAGCATCAGAGTGTGTGTGTGGCTAACACCCCCACCAGTGCCCCCTAGTGCCCAGCATCAGAGTGTGTGTGTAGCTAACACCCCCCCACCAGTGGCAACCAGTGCCCCCCAGTGCCCAGCATCAGAGTGTATGTGTGGCTAACACCCCCCCACCAGTGCCCCCCAGTGCCCAGCATCAGAGTGTGTGTGTGGCTAACACCCCCACCAGTGCCCCCCAGTGCCCAGCATCAGAGTGTGTGTGTGGCTAACACCCCCACCAGTGCCCAGCTGTTACAAAACAACATACCATTGTGAACATCATTACCATCAGGAGATTAACACATGTTAACATACCTACATTTGAACATCACATCAGCTCCCAGGCACATAGCAGTCACAGACCTTATCACACAAACTCTACTTCAGAAAATTAACATAAATGCTTTATTCAGCTGCTCCAAAAAAGAAAAGCAAATAAGAGTCCTTGCTCATTAAAGGCCAATGGCCAGTCCAAAAAAGTCCGAGCAACAATATGTGCCTCCATGGGTGTGATCCCACACTAACTTGCCTGCACATGGTGTTTAATCCGCAGTGGTAACTATGGGGGCATCATCTGTGGAATCCTCCGGCACCGCATGGACAGGAGAGGGAAGGACAGGCAGAGTGGGTGCAGGTGTAGTGGATTCATCCACACTGGCTGGTGCAGCGTCGAAAGTAGCTACGTAAACCTGGCTGCACACCTCAGCCAGTGTGGAAAAGCTACCACCTGAACCCGGGGACACATTGGGGGTGGAGGTAGAGGGCTGTGAGTCTGTACTCCTGGGTGTGTGGATGCGTGTGTGCGTTGTGTCCCCTCTCCCTGTGGGTGTGCCTACATCCCCTTGAGATTGTGTGCGTGGAGCTTTGAGCTTTTTCTGACGTGTGGGTGTGCTGGGTGTGTATGACCTGTGGCGTCTGCGTGTATGTGGTGTAGATATGGGAGAGGCAGAGGTGGATGGGTCTGAAGGATGGGGGGGAGACAGAGGGTGCTGGGAGTACATTGCTGCCGTCAGTGTTGACTCTATGGCTGCCACACCCCGACGTAGATCAGACATGGCTGACGACATGCCCTCCATGAACGACACCAACTGTGTAAACAGTTGTGTATGTCCATGGAGGACAGTCAGTATGGATGTCTGACCTACTGCAATCTGTCGGAGTAGGTCCACAGTCTCAGCACTGAGGGCAGCAGGGGACACAGGCGCAGGGGCTGCGGTGCCGGGAACAAAGGAGACACGGCTGCTAGCACGGACCCTAGGGACACTAATGACTGGGAGGGTGAAGATGGCACTGGAGGAGGGGACGCCAGCCAAAGATGATGGAGAGACCATTTGCAGCATATTCCCCCCCCTCCTGAGAGTCTGACTCGGAGTTGTCGGCATGGTAAGATGTGTCAGTCACATGTCGTCCGCCCAGCATACTATCATCACCCTCCGTGCCACTGCCTCCCTCCGACTCCTCAAAGCAGGTGGCACTGTCGGTGTGTCCCTCTTCGTGGTCCGCGCCTGTGTCCCCTCCAGATTCAGATGATGATGCTGTGGGCAAGGAGAATAATAATAACATATCAGTCACCTGTACACATCAGACATGTCAGCTACAAATCATTAGGCTTCATTTCAGAACATGGCATGCATCATGAGTCACAGGAGACTGAACCCTGCACAATGATAAGTCTAGTTGTGGCCAATTGCGAGAGACACTATGCATAATTCATAGTAGGATACAAGCAACAGTGAATGGAAAAATCTATCATGAGCGACACAATCATGATTGTCTGCCTGACAACAGGATAGCTGATGAAGCATCACAGCTCATTTAGACACCCAGCCACCCAAACGCAGACCTGCACATGTTGAATTTCCTTACACCTTGTGCCACATGTGAAAAGTCCTTCCTGAAGTGACATGTTATGCCATCCTGGGCCCTGAACAAAGTGTAACATCACCTCACACTGGCATCACAGCTGTTGACACCCCAAGCCTCATTGTGTGACTGAGCATCAATAGTAATTACAAAGAACATTTGACTTCTGTGGCCACTATGCACACACGCACTGCCCAGTGTGAGTATGCATAAGCCCAAAATATTGCACTTGTACATTGTGCACCTGTAGGCAACACATGACTACTCTAAAGAGTAACATGGACAAAGGCCACTGAGGCTGACTCGTGCAGAAGACACATGTTTAGACTCAAGATCAGTGCCCAAATATGTAGAACAGCCGACACAGTGCACATGTGGTGCCACATGTAAGGTTCCAACAGGTGTCACAGACCCCCCCCCTCCAACATGATGATGTGCAAAGGAAGATGCATACATAGACATTGCACCATAGGAGTACATGTGAAAAACAAACATCATCCAAAGCGCTGGTCAAAAGTGGATTAGGGCAAGGCATGTAAAGAAGCAGCTGCAGAAATGGGGACATTCTGAGGGCAATGCATGGAGTGCCTGTCTGACCACAACACTCAAACTATGGGAGTGTAACCATGCCTTTGAGCACTGCAGGGAGCATGTGACACACATCACAACATACAGACATAAACCTACCCACTACTTGCTGCTGTCCCTCCTGCAACTGCCTATGGAGGTCTGGGAACACCACTTCCAGGACCCGGAGCATGTTGGGGGTGAGGTGGCGGGTGCCGCCATGCCGGCGTGGAGCTTCCAGCTTTAGTTGGACTCTGGCAATGCGGCGGCTCCAGCACCGGATGTCCTGCCACCTCTTTTTGATGTTCCGGAGCCTCCTGCGAGCCCCCCCCTCGCTCCTGACAGCCCTGGCGATGTCCAGCCAGATTTCACCCTTCTCATAGGCAGATACCTGTCACAAATGTAAAGTAAAAGAGCATCAGTACACCTGGTCCATGTTCCAAACACACACATATGTGCACAAAAAACTTGATGATAACAGGGCATTGTAAGATAAACACATTAGCACTGTTGGGCCTGAGTATGTGGCGTGTGAGCAAACACCACTGCATGACATGCCATTGAAAGGCTACAGATGACATGATGGGTGCTAAACACTCTCCCAGCATGGCACCCACTGAGCAATGTATGCTACGTCTGGGTGCACTGCAGCACGTGACATGCTGTCACACACCCCACTGCAACAAATAAGCCTCTAGTAACAACACTGTACCCCCTGCCACTCACTCCCAACAACATTGCATGTAGACACTATACATACACAGTGGCTATAATGTCACACACAAAACAGGTGCACACTCCAAGGTATTGCACACATCACTCACCTGATCCTCTGGTCTCCCATACAGCTTGCTGTAGTTAGGGAGGAGGGCATCCAGCAGCGCCTTGTTCTCACCATCAGTGAATGCAGGTGCCCTCTCCATGCTAAGCCAATCAGGGTCCAGAGGATTCAGAGACAGCAGCTGTGGTTACCACACCAATGTTGTGCAGGCAAGTGCCCTACCACAGCCACATGCTGCCTTATATCTGTGCTGCAGAGGGGCTGTGAGTCCAAGGAGTAGTGTCTGATAGGCCACCATAGTTAGCATCCTACGTTCCATCCAATCACTTCACACAGAAGGACATGACACACATATGCATGGTTTGAAAACTGAGCCTGAGCTGAACAACAACTTTTGCAACATTGTATACTTTTGCCCAACTGAATTTTCTAGAACACCTGTAGGAGGTTCAAAAAATGCAGTATCCATGACAACCTGGTTGCATTTTGATCTGTCCACTGTTCCCCTAGATGTCCCCTATGTACTTAATCAAATACCCACACAAGTAAGGTGACATTGCCCTTGCTGATGCAACCCATTCAAGGCGTACACACGCACGTACCATTGGGGTACGCCTTGCTCGCGTAGGGCTGAAAAGCTGTAGGGAAACGAGGCGTACACACGCACGTACCATTGGGGTACGCTCTGCTCGCGTAGGGCTGAAAAGCTATAGGGAAACGAGGCGTACACACGCACGTACCATTGGGGTACGCTCTGCTCGCGTAGGGCTGAAAAGCTGTAGGGAAACGAGGCGTACACACGCACGTACCATTGGGGTACGCTCTGCTCGCGTAGGGCTGAAAAGCTGTAGGGAAACGAGGCGTACACACGCACGTACCATTGGGGTACGCCTTGCTCGCGTAGGGCTGAAAAGCTGTAGGGAAACGAGGCGTACACACGCAAGTACCTTTGGGGTACGCTCTGCTCACGTAGGGCTGAAAAGCTATAGGGAAACGAGGCGTACACACGCACGTACCATTGGGGTACGCCTTGCTCGCGTAGGGCTGAAAAGCTGTAGGGAAACGAGGCGTACACACGCACGTACCATTGGGGTACGCTCTGCTCGCGTAGGGCTGAAAAGCTGTAGGGAAACGAGGCGTACACACGCACGTACCATTGGGGTACGCTCTGCTCGCGTAGGGCTGAAAAGCTATAGGGAAACGAGGCGTACACACGCACGTACCATTGGGGTACGCTCTGCTCGCGTAGGGCTGAAAAGCTGTAGGGAAACGAGGCGTACACACGCACGTACCATTGGGGTACGCTCTGCTCGCGTAGGGCTGAAAAGCTGTAGGGAAACGAGGCGTACACACGCACGTACCATTGGGGTACGCCTTGCTCGCGTAGGGCTGAAAAGCTGTAGGGAAACGAGGCGTACACACGCACGTACCTTTGGGGTACGCTCTGCTCACGTAGGGCTGAAAAGCTATAGGGAAACGAGGCGTACACACGCACGTACCATTGGGGTACGCCTTGCTCGCGTAGGGCTGAAAAGCTGTAGGGAAACGAGGCGTACACACGCACGTACCATTGGGGTACGCTCTGCTCGCGTAGGGCTGAAAAGCTGTAGGGAAACGAGGCGTACACACGCACGTACCATTGGGGTACGCCTTGCTCGCGTAGGGCTGAAAAGCTGTAGGGAAACGATGCGTACACACGCACGTACCTTTGGGGTACGCTCTGCTCACGTAGGGCTGAAAAGCTATAGGGAAACGAGGCGTACACACGCACGTACCATTGGGGTACGCCTTGCTCGCGTAGGGCTGAAAAGCTGTAGGGAAACGAGGCGTACACATGCACGTACCTTTGGGGTACGCTCTGCTCGCGTAGGGCTGAAAAGCTATAGGGAAACGAGGCGTACACACGCACGTACCATTGGGGTACGCTCTGCTCGCGTAGGGCTGAAAAGCTGTAGGGAAACGAGGCGTACACACGCACGTACCATTGGGGTATGCCTTGCTCACGTAGGGCTGAAAAGCTGTAGGGAAACGAGGCGTACACACGCACGTACCATTGGGGTACGCTCTGCTCGCGTAGGGCTGAAAAGCTGTAGGGAAACGAGGAGTATGTACAGTGTGTCAGACATGCTCATGTGAACGTTTGTGTAGGCTGCGTTCCTGACCTCCTTCATGTCACCATTGGGAGAGTGACTCTAGGAAATCACATAGCAGGGATGTATTCTACCCCATGTTGACAATGTGGATGCATACATCAGCATGCCATCCTCACATCAGCATGCCCCAAGTGTGTCAGACATTGAAGAAGCACAGGGACTGTGGCCTAGTGCCTCAGTTGATGTGTGAAGAGCTGTCAAGACTTGTCATTACTCCTTCAGCACATGTGCATCACATGCATACAACACTTTGCACCGACGTAACGTCTACAACATATTGCGATGCACATGAACACTGGACTGCCACACCAATCAGTACAGGGAACTGGCACATGATGACAGCAACATGCCCACTGTGACAGAGGTGTAATAGACGCACAGCATGACGCAGAGTCACCACGTCATGTGTGTGCCATATGTTATATTGTGGCAGCTGTTTGCATATGAAATGTTCAGGACAGTATCATCTTACTCACCTTAGAATATCCCCACGTGTCATCCTGGACATGCCAATTTCCACTCAGTAGTACACTTGTGTGTTGGTAGGCATGTCCTGCGGACCACCGTGTGTTGTTGGCGTTGTGTGTGCTGTGATGACGTTGTCTGGGTACTCATACGTGACCTCAGCGTGCTCACGTCAGGTCCCCTGTATTTACAACACCTGCGCTGGTCCTGTATAAGTGTAACCTAACTCACTTTTGAAACCAGATCATAGTACGATCACTTCTGACCATTTCACTTGGATTGTCTGACTCAGGACGGTGCCAATAGGGATGTCCATTACAAAGCCTGTGAGGATTGCAACCCTCTCATGTAGGTGACTGACCCTCACCGTCGGTGTCTCCACAGTGTTCACGGCAAGCAAGACAAGTAGAGCTGCTCCGACTGCTGGGACCAGACATATGAATGCAGGTGTGATTGGTCACACATGCCGCTCAGATTCCGGCAGTTGTCCCTGCAGCACAATGGCTCATGGTCTGGACGTAGGAGGAGTGCCTGGGCGTGGGTGTTGAGACATCATTGCCCCTGGATTTGACATCAGTCCTCCAGGGCCAAGTCGTCAGGTAACCCATGTATGTGAAAGAGATGTCATCACACTTCAAAATCTACACAATGCACGTGCAATGCTGCATGGGATTTGGGTGACACCGCCCACGCGGCTCTGTCAAATTTGCAGACGTTGTAGCCTGCACCACGACCTGTGGTCCTCATGTCCATGATGTCCCTCACACCAACAAAGGCCAAAGCGGGGGATTCTGGCCCAGCAGACCTGTCTGGGGGCACTTGCGCGTCTGGTGATTTGCCCGTGACGCCATCACTCACTTCGTCCCTGATGCAGGCGGCGCATTTGTGCCAGACCCGCTGTGACAGAAAGGATCTGAATGTTGATCCTGGTCCTCGCTGGTTCAACTCACAACCTCACTGGCAACTGTCCCCCAGGTGCCAGCCTTTGCGGCGTTCTCGGGGGGTGGTGCCCCCAATACCACACCCTGTACGGCACTGGCGTGGGAACTGTGCGGCAGCATACCGCCATTAATGCTGCAGGGGGGGTTCAACTCCTACGAGCCGGCCACAGCTCCTGACAGGCCTAATTAACATGAAATGTGTGTCAAAGAGTGTTGGGAGGTTCGTGAAGACCCACTGACACATGAGTGTCGGTCCCAAGGTGACAGGACAGGTGGACTGGGGCATGCAAGTGGTCTGGACACCTAGCCAGACACTGGTGATGTCTACTCCAAACCTGTTCATGGATGACCGGCCAACGGACAGTGTAATGTTTATGTGTGCGGCCATAGCCTTGCCCAATCATTTCCCCGTTGCTGCGGTGAGGACCAACCTCCTCACGGAGGTCCTTCAAGTGCAGTCACGCTCTGCTGAGCGTCTGCAGGCCTATCCTGAGGAATGTACTGTATCTATATTGTTCTGCATATACAGGCATGCGGCATGTTTGGCTGTAGATAGGCACGTTGTCAGACGACCACACCCCTCCCTGGACCGGCCATTGTGTCCTTGACGTGATTACAGGGTTTCTAATGTACGCACACCATGCCACTTGTATTAATGAAGCGCTCATATGTGTGATGGCATCACAGACCATTTGTGACTAATCAAACATTTATGCAGGATGATGATGTTCAGGTAATAGTTAGGGAAATATCACACCGCAACGTGACTATGTCAGAACTGTGCAAAAGATGCCACATGTGGTGTGTGTATTGCTGTAAGCTGTCTGGATGTGCAGACAACCTCCTACTGACATTCACATGCCGTGTGTCACTGACATGATACATTGTCATGCTCAATAAGACCTTTCCATCAGATATTTTGTATGCATGTCATATCCATTCCACAGACCACAGGTCTTGTACTGTTCACGGAGGAGTGTCTGGGAGTTTGAACATGTTACAACAGTGTGTCTCCCACACCACACTCACACTTGTCTAGATTTGTTGAAGCAGTGTTGCTTGTGCCATGTACATTGTTATTGTCTTAGTCAGACAGTTGGACACATTTCCTAACATATGTGTTTTGCAGGGCACCCCCTCTGGAACGGCCGTTACCTGACTTGGAAGCCATGAGGGAACGCAATTGCATCCGTCGTTATCGCTTCACCAGACAGCTGATCAAGGACCTGACGGACAGACTGGAGGCTCACCTGCAACCACGACACAGGTATCCAACGGCGCTGACACCCAAGGTAAAGGTGATGGCAGCCCTCCATTTCTTTGCCACAGGTACGTTCCAATTGACCATAGCTGATGTGGGAGGGATGTCTCAGACCATGTTCAGCCGTGTATTGACAGATGTTTTGGCAGCGATGTTGCTCCACCTAGATGAATTCATCACATTCCCTACTCCAGAACAGTTGACAGATGTCAAGGGGGAATTCTATGCCCTGGGACGCATGCCACATGTTATTGGTGCAATTGATGGCACACATGTTAGTTTGGTGCCACCACAGGCTCAGGAGCAGGCGTATCGCAACAGGAAACACTACCACTCAATAAATGCCCTGGTGGTGTGTCTTGCCAACATGATTATCTCGCATGTATCTGCACGTTTTCCAGGATCGTGCCACGATGCTTTCATCATGAGGCGTAGCAGGGTGCCACAGATGATGCTGCAGCTGCACAACCACCGGGCATGTCTTGTTGGTGAGTATATTCGTCAGCTATGTATGTCAGTATGTCACACCTTCTTGATCAGAATCATATTACACACTCATTTCCATGATGTGGATTTGCAGGAGACGCTGGATATCCAAACATGCTGTGGCTCATGACTCCACTACGCAACCCCAGGACAGCTGCAGACCAGCGGTACAACAATGCTCATGGGAAGACCAGGCGGGTGATAGAGCGGACATTTGGAGTCCTGAAGAGCCGGTTCAGGTGCTTGGACAGGACAGGCGGAGCCCTCCAATACAGCCCACGCAAGGTGTGTGACATCTTCACTGTGTGCTGCATGCTTCACAACATGGCAGTGGAGAAGGCCGTGCCGCTCTACCTTGACCCTGATGAGCTGGAACATCCGCCCGTAGAGGATGAAGGCCTTGGCCAGGATACCAGTGATGAGGAGGTAGAAGATGATATCCGGGCTCACCTCATCCGCAACTTCTTCTCATAATGGTGAGTCATAGCAGGTTATATGTAATACATGTATGAGAGAGTTGCATGGGTAGCATGATGTGAATGCAGCAGACTGTATGCAATGTCACTTTGATGTCTGTAGTGCTGTGTCACACAGGTGCAGATGTAATGCAACACACATACGTGCTATGTGTATACTTGGAATGTACAGGTGTACTACAACAACTGGATATGGTAAAGGACATTATCTGAATGACATTGTACAGAATTTGACCCCTTGTGTGCCACTCTCATCCACAGCTCACCCCGCCTGTTGTCCGTTTGGGTCATTGTGGTCACCCTGCTATTGCTGAAGATGATTGCAACGTCAGCCTAATCAACGGAGCATGCATGGACATGTGGAGAAGTCATTTTGGGTAAGGACTCATACGAGGCTGTTTAGCGTTGGTATGTGTAGAAACGTGTGGTACATGTTCATGTGCATGTAGTGCGACCATGAATACATGCATCAACAATTTGTTACTTATTACATGTATGCCCAATCCCATGACTGGATAGTCACCCCATCTGACAGTCATCTGTTGTAGTTGTATACTCTGGTGGATGCATCAATGTGTGTAGACATTGCCACTGCAACATAGCACATACCATGGTTTGACATTGTGTCAGAGCTCTCAAACACAGACTCTGTGGGGGATTGCAGCATCACCGTGTGCATTAGAATGTGACTGGATCCTTGCCTCCACCTTGTGGGACAGTTTGGTTGCCATTCCACCATGTCGTGCAGGTGTTGCCCACTGTATGTTCCACATGTCCTGAGAAATGTCGTGTGAATCTGTGGACATGGATGCATTGCCCCTTGTTGCACTATTTCATGTCACTGTCATGTCGTTACCTCCGTGCAGGTGGAAAATCCAGCTCCACCAGCCTTCACAGTGAGTAGCACTTCTGTTTTGAATCACATGATGTCATGTATGTTTTGCTTGAGACATGACAATGTTGGGATGAAGCATCTCTTAATTATTGTGTTGCACCAGTGGAGTGTGGTCATGCACATGATTCTCGAGTTCCGGGCAGCATTCATGTCCAATGGTAGGGTATCATATTGTGGTTTGGTTCAACTTGACTTCAAGTTGATATTTCTTCTAACAGCATCTCATGTTTAGCTTAGTAATGCTATGTTGATAGATCATAAGACTGGCCACAGAGTGCCTTTGTAGGAAATGGGACCCCCCGCCGGCCAGGGCTTGCGCCACAGCCAGTCAGAGACCGGCACTCCTATGTAAAGTCGACCCCTGCTCACCCTCCAGGTAACGAGGTGTGGGCAGTCAGGCCTGTCTCGGAGGACATGTGTGAAGCATTTGCGCACGCGCCCACCAACAACAACATCCAGGGCCTCCCACAAAAGGACTCCACACCAAGTATATATGAAAATAGTCTTTGTATTAAGAAGGACACATAGGAACACACATGGTACAAGTGGCCTGAGGCACAGGCCGGGGTTACACGGAAGAAGGTACAGGGCAGGGCCAAGGGGACCCTGCCAGGGGTATGCACATGATAGAACTGGCATTAGAACACATATCCACTGGGAGCTTCCTAGAACTAGCAGTAGAACTCACTCTGACCAGGGATCACGCACATGGGACATCGGGTATTCAGGAGGGAAGGGACAAGGTACATAACACAACAGAGGCCCCCATCAGCAGGGCAACACATAATAATTCTCAGCATCACTTTGATATTAGTCAGTAGCACCCCATAGGCCAGATGGCCTACCTGGGGCAAGGGCGCCTTAGAGTCTCGATGTTCAGAGTGGGCTGCAAGGGGCCCGGGGCACACGTTAACGTGGCAGCGGTCCACGAAGTGCTGGGCCGCTGAGGGGCTTTGATGTAGCCTTGCAGGCTCGGGGGAGGATGACTCCATGAGGGAGCCTCCAGGGCTCCAGAGCAAAGATGCCGGGTGGAGCCTCGCCGGCTCGAGGGAACAGGGGGGCAATGGTGGTGCCTCTCGGGGCTCATGATGAGCGGAGGAGTCCCTCTCGGGGCTTGGTAAAGGAACTGTGGGCAGGCTGGGCCCCCCTCGGGGGCCCCGGCGTCACTGGGGGCCCTGCGGGCCTCTAAGCGCATGTGGGCTTGCGCTGGAGGTGAGGGGCGGGCACCGGCAATGCGCCCCGACGCCCCGCCTCCCCTCCTGCAGCACTCACCGGTCGGCTGGCAGACGCGCTGGTCTCTCCTCGCTCTCCGGGGCTCCCTCTTGCTCCTGGGGCCCCAGGGGGGAAGCGACAGTCTCCTGGGGGGATGCCAGGGGCGCGGAGTAGGCTCCCGCGGCTCCCTGCATTCGCTCGCTCTCTCCTTGACGCCTCCTATGCTCCTGGGGCTGCCGTCCAATCCCAGCGTGGCCCGGGGAGACGTCAGCAGCTAGACCCGGGTCAGCGGCCAATCCCAGCACGGCCCGGGCTAGACAACACGAAGGAACCTGGGCCGGTGACCTCGGGGAAACTGGCGAGGGCTAGGTTCCCTCAAGGGAGTAGGGCAGTTAGTGAGGTGGACACTCGCTGGGGGAATAGAACACCCCAAAGAACAGGGCAAAAGGCCGGGTGGCACCGGCTGGAAGAAATAGTACCCCCAGGCAATAGGACAGGATGACGGCGCTCTGCAGGGTAGGTAGAGCACTCCCAGCGCGGGTAAACTCCATGAAGAGCTCCAGGCGCTCGAGGGCAGAAAGCAGCGCTTCCAGGCGCTAAGTAGGAAGAACAGCGCTCCCCAAGCGCTGGGGGGTCAGAAGTAAATGCTGGAGGAAGAGCAGCAGTCCAAACAGAGTCCAGGACCTCAGGTGGAGCTCAGCAGCCCCTAGAGGGAAAAAGGTCATCAGTAGTCCAGGAGTAGGGCAGGGCCCAGGGAGGCAAGCCAACCCTGAGCCCAAGCAGCGGCAGCCCCTGGTAGATTCAAGTTAAGAACAAGAACAAGTCCAGAGTGTCACAGCACCCTTTTCATACACACATTCCTGGTCTGAAGGGGCAGGCAGGGAGAGAACCAGCTGTAACTGGTTATGGGGGGATACTTTACACTGGCCAGGCTCGGAACATCAGCCGCACCCCAGAGGGTGGAGCCAGCATTGTCTGGGGAAAACCCAGCCTCATTCATGACACTCAAACCAGACAGTCAATCCACAAGCAGACCCAGGGTCACTCCTCCCCTCACATCAGCATGCTAAACGCTCCATTCACCACCGGGGCAGACCCTCCCAGATCCTGGGAGCCAGGCTCACCAGCCTGCCTCAGCCAATCATACGCCAGGCACACATTTCACAAATATGCCAACTTCTAAAATAGGGACTTCAACAATAGACACACTCATGCCACATATACAGTTGCACAGCACTCAATGTCACGAGTTCATACATACCAGACTTGACCCTGCACAACCTACGCATCGGGAACTACCGAGGACTCATCCATTCCCCATGTATTCCTATGGAAGGGTAGGTAGCTCTCTCTTTACACGCACTCAGAGGGGGAATCACCATCCCCAGGTTAGATATACCATAAAAACTTCAGGGGCGGACCTGCCAGACGGGCCAAGTCCAACAACCTTCATTGCATGTAGGTCATTAGCTTGCTCATCATATGTGATTCTTACAGCTGTTGTGGGTGAAGTAAATATTGCCTACATGGCCCTTGTGGGTACACATGGTCAATAACAGATATTACAGTCTGCGTAAGTAGTATTGCCAACTGTTTTCATTTGTTTGTGAGTTCCACCGCATCTGAGCCAGTGAATGTATTTCTACCAACATAGGTCACATAGCATGGTTGCTCACTTGTGAGCGTTTCACAATACTCTAATGGGTCACAGACTGTCCTAGGTTTTATGTGTCCGTGTCATTGGATTGGATCTGATGTGATAGCATGAGGACTAATGTAATGTTGTCTCCAGTCATTTTACTTCACAGGTGTGACTGGTAGTGTATCACATGAGGTCTTTGTATTAGCAGTGACAATGGAATGTACTCATAATGGTTATTTGCCTCTGTTTCAGGTCTCCCTCCCAGCAGTTCCCACCCTCTCCTTCCGTCGCCTGATCACCCTTTTGTGTCTGTCATTTGTACTCAGACCAAGGGGCTATTTGGAGGTGGAACCCTTTGAGCATCACACCACTCTGATGTAGAAAGGTACGGCCAGTCCTTGACAGGCTTCTACCCAATATTACTGCTGCATTACAGGTGACATCATTAATAGTGTAAATTTGAGTCCTTGCCAATGCACATGTATGTTTGACAGTGCTCCATGGGCTCACAATATAATTAACTCATGTTGTGCATGACGTGTGTTCATATTTGAGATTCTGCCGCCTTCATGTCAACGGACATGTCCTTCTAATGTGCATGAGTAGTATTTGGCATGTAGTATGCTTATGCTTGTTGTGTTGACGTGTCCAGCGGGCACATGCATGGTGTATGGGAAGGCTGTAATACTATATTTTGTGTAAGGTCGATGGCTTTGTAGCAGCTGTTCAGCTTTCCACACCCTAGCTGTAGTATACACCTGCTGACGCTGTGTGTCCTGTGCCCCGCATGTATGTAAGGGCCCTGATAGAGTGACTGTGATCTTTGGTCATTACTGTGCCATTTTATTTGCATTGACCCCGAGTGAGTCAGACACTCCTGCCTTCACATTCACATTTAAGTCTGTGGCTTGCAAATGCCCTTGCGGTATGTGCCCATTTGGCAAGTTGTCACAGCCCTCCTGCCGTCATGTCTTCACTCATTGCTGCTGCATGCACAGGCACGATGCAGCACACACGATCCAGGTACACAGACACCCACAGGATTACCCTCCTTCCATCCTTTTGTAGAGCATGCTCCTGCCACCCTACACACAGACAACACAATCAATCAATCAATCAATCAATCAATGACACCAGACAATCACCCTCCTGGTGTCACAATGCTTCTGACTCAGCCACTGCAGCTTATGTGTCTGTGTGTGAAGGACATACTGCCACAACTATGCAGATTCACATTACATTGGGTCTACGTACCACCAGGTCATGTGCGGTGCACAGCACACACACACCTTCCATAGGCACAATAGTGTACATTGTTACCTTGTCAACACCACTGCAGGAAAAATCATCTTGCTAACAGTCACGTGGCAGTACACAACCTGGTCACACCACTTCGACATAGCTGTCACAGTCAGTCAAGTTGCCACAGGGGACACACACCATGACCACATCTCTTGGGTGTTGTGTGATTTACCCAGTCTGGTGTAGGTATGTGTCCGACGTGGGTAGTTGTTCTGTATGCGTTGCTCCCGTGACAGGAGTCTAGTACTTGTAGCTACATAGGGGTAGGTCACCTACTCAGGTGTGCTTGTGTAGAGAGCAACAGCCCATTGCCCACAGTCTGTCCTGCCACCCTTGTCCTTTGCGCCATTCATTACATCCACAGTACTGCATCATGTTGATGATAGTTCACATAACCCTAGGACACAATTGTAGGTACTCCCTACGTGGACAACTACTTTTGTCACAATGATCTGTACACCTCAATGTGACTCTCTGGGGCCTGGCTGTGATAGCAGTTTGGCATCCGAACCCCCCTCCAGCATTTACTATCCCACACAGTTGTGTTTTGCCATCCATGTATGTAGTTGTTAGTGATTTCTGACCGATGTGTGTCCTCACACGGAATCTGATGCAAGTGTGTGGATTGCTGCTGTTTGCTGCATACCCTTGTATTGTATACATTTGCACACACCTAACATTTTATGCTGTGGTTCAAAGATAATTTGACAAATGCGTATGTGGTTCAGTGTATTTATTTGATGATCTTGTGCTGGAAACGTGAATAGGTGCAGTACATAAAGGTGTTGAATCCAAAGTCCAGTAGTGGGGAGATGAGTTGCCTTACAGTTACTCTCATCAGAGTCCAGGCCACAGTGCGTGGCATCATCGGGTAGACTGTGACCAGCAAGTCCATGTGGGAGAGTTGCATAGGGGAAACTGTTGCACCCAGGGGCAATATGCCAGGTCCTGTGTCCTGGAAGTCGTGCATGGGCCACTGCCCCTCAACGTCTTAGACGTGGATGACCAACCTTCCTTGGGGGGCCCTCAGGTGCAGGCCTGGACGATGCATGGGAAGCTACGTCAGAGAGTTCCTCCTCCTCCGCCTCCCCCCTCCCTGCGGCTGGTGTCACACTTTGCCGTGATGTTGATGGCCTTGTGACACAGGGAGGGTGCTGCATGTTGGCAGCTATCTGACGTAGCGAGTGGTTCATTTCCCGATGCACCGTCAAGAGCTGAGCCAGACTTTCCTCCACCCGTCCATAATGTTGGTCTTGCCTGGCTATTTGCTCTGCCTGCTGTTCTTTCACCTGGTTGAGGACCTCCGCAAGCTGGCCTACCTCCCTGGTGTCCCGCCGGTATGCCTCCAGGATGTTAGTGAGTTCAGCCATACCGGTCCCTGCAGCTGCCTGTCCAGATTCCCGCCTCCGCCTTGCACCTCTGCCACCACCCTGACCCACATGTGCACCGCCTGCACTTGTGGGCACATCCGGTCGACGGGCCCCCCGAGTGCTGGCAGAGTGGAGGTTGTCAGCCACCTCAGGGGCGCCCGACAAAGGGTGTCCCTCATCTTCAGACAGGCCCTCTGATGGATCATGTGCAAGGCTCCGACCTGTCTGCTGTGATGTGTTGGGAATGGTTCCGGTGGTTGGCAGAGAAGTTTCTGGTACAGTTGCTGCAGGTGTTTGGGATCCAGAGGTGCCAGGTTGGTTGGGGTCATCCACAGTGCGTTGAGTGGGCTGGCTGTCGGTGGGGTCTGTGTCCGGCTGAGCCTGGGACTGGGATCCTTCTCCCCCCTGGGGTGGGTTAGGCTCCACACGTTGCCCTGTGTGTGGGAGAGAGAGACACTGTTAAGGCACTATCAAGTGACATATTGGTTATTTATCCATTATCTGCATCACTGTTCCACATGCTTTACATTGTTGTCATTGTTCAGTTGTGCATGTAGTGGTAGTAATTTTACATGTACTCAGGGGTATTTTTCATTCTTCCAATCTCTTGTCAATCACTGACACAGCCATTGCTGTGTCTTGTATTGCCGGCCCAACACATGTTAAGCATTGCTCAGGTTGACGCAACATCCAGGATATGGTGAAAATCCTTATGCCTGCGTCAAGCATGCACAGAGTTTAGATGCAGCATGTTGATGTAAGAGACAGGGCATCATAAATTAGCATGACATCAACTACATTGGATGTATTTTGCTGTTCCGTGATGGCCACACAATGCCAACACCCCTGGACCTGTACACACACTTATCGATCATTGCTATTGAACGTGTCACTTCTCTGAGACGCATCACCTTGTCAATACCCATGTCCATGTTGTTACTTACGTGCATCTACATCAGTCATGAGATGGGGCAAGTGTATTGTTTGGAAGGCACAATGGACTGTAGCTTCTTCAATGTGCATGTCTTACTTGTATGCATATTCATATGAGTGAGTGTTTAGTTGTGATACATGACAATTGTGACATTGTTGCACTCCGATGCTTGTCCCCAGGTGATGAGTTTCTGTAAGGGGTGTGTATGACAGGCCATGTCAGTAGTTTTGGTGTGATTAGCAAGCCTCCTTTGTTAAAAATTTGGCTGGCCCCTGATGTGGCATGCGGGCATATTTGTGATTTTGGGTTCATGCACAGGATGTGTGACCTTGTCCTGGTGTTTGTGTTTGCACTGATCACATGAGAGACTTGTGGTGCCTACACCTGTGCCCATTGTGTACTACAGACCATTCCCAAATGTGTGTCCTGACACAGTACATTGTCCACTGCAAAAGGTGGGTGTGTTGCAGGCTATTAGTAGATGACTGCTGTCCCTGGACATTCATGTCTATGGTGTTTTGAATGCCTGTGCAGTGCTTGGGTGCAACTGTCTGCGTGCCCAGGGGGCTGAGGTGAGGTGACTGAGGCAGGTAGACAGAGGGATGGAGGCAGACTGAGGGAGGGAGGGAGTGCAACAGGGGGAGGGGGCAACAGGGGGAGGGGGCGACCGAGGGAGAGGGCAACCGAGGGAGATTGCAACAGAGGGAGTGGGCAACCGTGGTAGTGGGAGAGAGAGGGAGACAGGGATGGAGCCAGGTTGTTTGTGCATGCTTGCTCGCTGCACTGCCTTACTGTGCCACAAAATGTTGCTTCTCTGGAATGCCGGGCCCCGGGGGAAGCAGAGTCGCAGACTAGTCTTCCCCCGGGGTCTTTAGCGCAGGGGATAGGCCAGGTAGGGGAAGGGGAGGAGTCCGGGGGTGGGTATTTAGGCGCAGGGGAGGAAGGGAACTTCCTCTTTCTGCGCATGGCACCATCGGGAGGGAGATCAGGAGTTGGTTAGTTTAGGGCTAGTTATTCTTGGAGTGACCGTAGTGTCAGGTTTGGGTAGGAGTTTTTCCCGAGCTGTTTCACGCCAGCTGGGTATTTTTTTATTCAAGCCTGTAGCATGGTTTTTGGCGAGCTGTCGGGGGTATCCGCAATACAGGTCCGGGAGGCCTTGCTGTTGCTCGCAAGGGCCGGTGGGAAAGACCTTATCCAGCCAGGGGTTTTGGTCCAGGCCTGGGTGGGGGCCACCAGGGGCTCGCGCGCTGCCTCGGCCGGGGTTTAAGCTGCGGTGGTGGCCTGCCAGGATGATGAGCAGGACGCTGCGGGCCCGGATTGACGAACAGAGGGGGGGCGGAGTGCCCAAGGACCCGGCGCGAGGCTGGAAACGCAGGAGCCGGCCCCCGCGGGCCTTCCCTCTGCTTGAGTTTTTGCCTGTGGCCTCGGGGGCGGCCGTGAGGGCCGCGCCCCCCGCGCTTCCGCCCCAAGGGCCTCTGCTGGTGCCGGTCGGCGCGACGCAGGGTGAGGGGCAGGCAGACAGCCTGTCTGGGCCTGCCCTGGAGCAGGCGGGAACACCGGGGGGGGGTGGGCCCTGGGTTTTCCGGGCAGCCAGCTCTCAATGATCCAGGGGAGGATGTGCTTGGGGACGCCTTGCAAGAGTCTGCAGGGCTGGAAGAGGAGGTCCACATTGACCTGTCCACCGGCTCTAGGGCTGGCACGGCGGCCATGGCGAGGCAGGGGGTGGTGGGGAACCTGGGTGGCCGGAGTGGGACCCCCACTCTGGTTCCCATTGCCGGGCCTGGTTGGGTTCCTGGTTTTCCGCAGGTGGGTTTCTTCCCCCAGGGGGCTGATTTGTTTAGCTACTGCCCGCACCCTCCCCTCGGATCTGGGGTGCCGCTTCCTGGGAGGATAGGGCCCGGGGAGAGAGGATGTTTGAGCAGATTCTGGAGGTCAGGTGGGCCGAGGAGACACGGGCCAGGGTGGGGGCTGTGTGGGGCCATGAGGTTGAGGGCCCTCCCACCCCGACCTCTGAGGAGGAAAGGGAAGCGGAGAGGGAGGAGGAGTCTAGGAGGGTCAGGGCCAGGTAGGCAGTGCAGGTCCACCCCCCCCCTGGGGGGGGGTATGGCAGGTGTATGGACGGCCAGGACGGCTTTGAGGCCCGATGGTGCTGGGGCCCGCTCAGGTTTAAGCGACCTGAGGGGTGTGCGGGGATCCTAGCCGGCGGCTGTCGGCAGAGCCCTCGGGTGCCTGGCGGGGCGCAAGACGGCTCCAAGACGCAAGACAGAAGCAGTAGGGCAGTCTGCAGCAGCTGTCCCTCCACCGAGTGCTCGGGCACCTGCAACGCGTGGCGGATCTGGAGTGTGTGGGCGGGGAGGTGTGCAGAAAGGTGTGAAATGTGAGCTGAAGGAGGTGGACAATGTGGGTGTGGATCTGGAACCGGTGCTTGAGTTGGATTATGGTGCCAAGAGTGATGAGCTGGAAGACTGGGAGGTGTGGGATGACTTGGAAGGCGTAGGCGGCGCAGCGGCCAACGGCAACCTTGGTGTGTTACAGGTCAAAACGGCAACAAAGACAAAGGCCGGATCGACGCCAGTCCAGGTGACGGAGTCCAGAGGACGGCCCCGGGAGCGGGCCTCGGCACTCACAGGTGAGGGTGCCTGGTGGGCATCTTGGGAGGAGGCCCCGCGGGGGGGGGGGGAGGTTGGAAGAGGACTTGCAGGTCGGTGGGTGTGGGGGACGGTTCAGTGCGGGAGGCGGTGAGGCCATCGGACAATCCACCCGGGGATGGTAAGGAGGTGGATGGTAAGTAAGTGACTTTGGGGGTGCAGACGGACAAAGGGGATGGTAAGGATGAGAAGGGAGTGAAGGTGCCTGAGAGGCTCCCATATATGGGGCTGGCGATGCCTCTGGGGTCGCATTTCTTGGAGAAACTCAAGGAGCGGATCTGGAAACATGAGTTTGTCGATGTGTTAAAGTAGCTCCATAGGGAGGTACAGGCTATGGAGGGGTCTAAAGAGGAGGAGTGGGAGCTGACGAGGTGCCCTAGGGTGCCGGTGACGATGGAGATTTGGACGTCAGCTTTCTTGATCTATGCCAGTGTTTATTGCCAGAGGTATTTGGAAAGGGCGATTGCACTTTTAGAGTACATGGATATCATTCGCAAGGCACAGATGCAGTTTGGAGGTTTTGCTTGGTTAAGCTATGATGAGGTGTTGGAGCAAGGCTTAGCGCGAATGCCGAGATGTGTTGGGGGGGAGGTGGATCAGGAGCTTTGGATGCAGTGGATGGCGTTGTCGCACTCCACGGCGTCCACTCACACGGCCAGCGGCCTACCGGTGGTGTGTCGGTCTTTTCCGCCACGTCCCGCACAAGGGGGCGCGGGGGGTGGAACAGTGCCCAGCACCATTGTCTTGGGGCAGCAGTCCAAGCAGGGGGGTTATTCCATGGGGGCCTGTTGGATTTACAATAGGGGGTATTGTTCCAGGTTTCCCTGTAAATTCAAGCACAAGTGCTACAATAGCTGCGGGAAGCATGCCCTTACGCTGTGCCTCACACTCGCCACCCCCTCGGAGCAATGGGTGAACACCAGGGGGAGGGGCCAACCTGGACCAAAGGGCGCCTACACCGGTTAGGGTGGAGGCGATGGCCCCGTGGCTCTCGTGCTACCCGGATCAGGAGGCTGCGGCGCGGCTCGTCTGGGGTTTCACTGAGGGCTTTCGGGTGGCCTACCAGGGTCCCAGGGAGTGCAGTTGGGCCGAGAATTTGAGATCTGGCCGAGAAGATGGCTGGTCCCAGCTGTTGCCTCACCATCCTGACTACATCTAGTCCCCTGTGTGTCACTGTCTGTATGGAATAGACGAAGCCCAAGAGCTGGCCGGCCTCCTGGATCAAACAGGGCAGGAGCATTGCCTTCTTGGAATTCTTCCCTTTGCTGGTGGCACTGGCGGTGTGGGGGGAGGAATTTCGTGATAGGTCAGTGCTCTTCCACGTCGACAATATGACGGTGGTGGGGCTGGTGAATCATCAGAGGGCAAGGGACCTGAGGGTGCTGCGACAGTTGTGGATGTTCATGTTGGTGTGTCTGCAGTTGAATGTGGTGTTTCGGGCTAACCATGTCCCTGGGGCGAAAAATGACATTGCCGATGCTTTGTCTCGTTCGCTGTGGCAGCGTTTTCGACACCTGGCACCATGTGCGGATACGTGCAAGACCGAGCTGCCGGCCGGCATCTGGGCCTTGGGGGAGTGAGGATGATTGGGCTGATGGAAGGATCACTGGCTGCGACCACAAGGAGGACGAATCATTTGGCATGGTCTGAATTTAGCACTTTCATGGGCTGGACGGTGGATGGGGTAGTGAGTGGGGAGTCAACTGTGGTACAGGGGCAGAGGAGTTACGTGTTGGCTTGCATGGATCAGGGTTTGACTGCGGCTACGATATCTGGAAAGTTGGCAGGGATATAGTTCTACTGTGTTTTGTTCCTGGGCTTTGACCCAACTAAGGATGTGATTCTGGCCAGAATGTTGCAGGGTTGGGGCAGGGAAAGTGGGGTGGGTGGGGGTAGGCTGAGAGGCGGTGACGTTTGAGTTGTTGGTCAGGCTGGTGGGGGTGTTGCTGGAATGCAGTTGTGACCTGGGTGAGCTGGGTCGTTTCCGTATGTGCATGGTGTGGATGTTTTTCGGGGCGTTCCGGGTGTCTGAGCTTTTGGGTACGAGAGGTGGGGCTGGGAGGTTGTTTGAGGAGGTTCGTGTGGATGAGGGGCGCATGGGTATTTGGCTGCGATGCTCCAAGACGGTTCCATTGGGCAGAGGCAAGTGGGTGTGGTTGAAAGAGTCTGGCGTGGCGGTTTGCCCAGTGTTGGAATGGCAAACTTTACAGGGGACAGGGGGGGGGGTGCATTGTGTGGAGATTGTTTGTCATGCATCTGGCGCAAGAGTGACGGCGGGCCAGTTGTTGGCGGTGTTGCGTAAGGGCTTGAGGCGTTTGGGCATGGATGAGGCTGCATTTGGGACCCACTCTTTCCGGATTGGGGCTGCAACTGCGGCGGCAAGGTTGGGTTGGTCCAGGGATAGGATTAGGAGGATTGGGCGATGGGAGTTGCGCTGTTGTGAGAGGTATGTGAGGAAGTAGGATGGTCCCAGGCAGGATGTTGGTTGTTTTGGACTGTTTTTCTTGTTCTGACATTTTTTTCTTTGTAGGTTGCGTGGGTGGACCGGGCAGTAGGACAGTGACTTGGATTGTTGGCCACTCCTTCGTGCATTGGGCATCCAAATATGCGGAGCTGCAGGTTTACGGGCGCAACCTGGGACTGAGAGGACACTTGCACGAGGTACAATGGTGGGGCCGAAGTGGAATGCGATGGGTCGCACTACTACCCGGGCTTGCAAAAAGTGGTCCCACAGAGGGGATGGCCGGATTTGTTGATCATTCTTCTGGGGGAGAACGACCTGGTGCAACTGTCTGCATTGCCATTGTTACAACTCATGCAGCGGGACCAGAAGGTTTTGAAGTAGAGGCTTGCGGGGACCTGCATTGCCTGGACGGAGTTGGTCCCCAGAAAAGTGTGGAGAGGGGCTGTGAAGCATGGAGCCATAGAGAAGGCTCGGAGGAAGCTCAATAGGGCTGTGAGACTGTACTGTGCGTACAAGGACATTGAGGTTATTGCGCATGGCGGGATACGACTGGAGGAGCGGTTAGTTTTCAGGGATGACGGGGTGCACTTGCCCCAGCTGGGCAATGCGTACTACATGATGGATATGAGAGATGTGTGGAGCAAGTTGTGGAATGTGGGTATCTGGTGTAGCAGGGAGTGAATGGTGTGTGTGTGGTGGATGGGCAGCCTTGAGGGGGGGCAGTGAACCACCCTACAGGGGGTTCACTGGTTGTCAGTATTTGAAGGGACAAGGGGGGCAAGAGCGGGCACACCCATCCCTTGGGGGGGTGAGTTCGTAGGGCGCATAGAAGCGTGAATGGCACGACGCAATGAGTGGGGCTGGATGACGAGTCATTGGGGGGCAAGAATGAAGCGTGGTTGGTGGCTCAAGGGCTTGGTGATGAAGCGGGACGAGTGAAACGAATGATGGGGCAGTGTGAGTGGGGGTTTGTTGTTATTATTATGTTGCTGTTACTGTTATGTTCAGATTTGCAGTTCTGGTGTATTGAAATGGCCTTTTACGCTGACACTGCGTGGTGTGTTTATTGCGCGAGGTGTGTCCACCACATGAAATAGTTGAGCAACTGTAATATACTATGTAGTGTGATTTTTCCCTATCCCTGTACATTGGGCATGGTGCTTGGGTGTGTCCCTGGGACATATGACATGGGAGTAGCCTCCTACCCTCCACCTTCCACCCTTTGTGCCTCCCCCTTGCATCAATCCCCATGTTGTTTAGTCATGCTGGGACTCATGGCCACCCACCCCATGCTGCTGGGCACTGTTGTAAGTCCACCCCTGTCACATGTTTTTCTTGCACACTCACCAGACTCAACGGCTCCTGGTATTCCGTGTACTCCCACCGGTGCCAGCAGCTCCATGACTTTCTGCTCCCAGGGATGGTATACAGGAGGTCTGCGGGGACCACCACCTCCAGTGTGGTGTGCAGCGGCGTAGTCCTGGTCCATCTTCCTCCTGACCATCCTCCGCAGATCGTACCACCTGGCCTGGCAATCCGCCCTGGTGCGCCTGATGGGTGCAACAGCATTTACCCGGTCTATGATCCTCTCCCACAGGCGAGTTTTTTCTGCCATGCTGGTCTGTCTGACCAATGTGCCAAACAGCTGTGGCTCGACTCTGATGATTTCATCGGTAAGGATCTCCATCTCCGGGTTGGTGAACTTTGGATTCTTGGGTGTGGTCATGGTGTGGGGTGTATGTGGTTGAGGGGGTGATGGTGTGTATGGATGAGGGTGTGTGGTTGTGATTGTGAAGGGGTGGTGTGGGTGTAGATGTGATAGGGTGTATGTGTGAAGGTATGTGGCTGCAATTGTTGGTGTGCTCTCAGTTTCTTTGCTATAATGGGTATGTTGCAAAGGATGATGGGTTGTATGTGTGGAGCTTTTATAGGTGAAGATGTGGGTGTGGCTTATTTTGAATTGGTTGGGTGTGTCATATATGGGGTGGGTGTCAGTGTTGACCTCTGTTTAGCTGTGACCTGTTCATTCTTACTCAATGGTGTGTACACAGGAGACATGTTTGGTGTTGTTGTGCTGTTTTGGGTTTTGGCGTTGTGTGCGTGTGGTACTTGGGCGTGCGATCGAGTTGTACGGGCCGTTGGCGGGTCGGGGGCTCGGGTACGCTTGTTGGGGGGGTGTGCGTGCGGTACTTGGCTTTGCGATCGAGTTGTACGAGCCGTTGGCGGGTCGGGGGCTCGGGTTCGCTTGTTGGGGGGGGGGTGTGCGTGCGGTACTTGTGCGTGCGTGCGAGTTGTACGGGCCGTTGGCGGGGGGGGGGCCTCGGTTAGCTTGTTGGAGGGGTTTGCGTGCGGTACTTGTGCGTGCGTGCGAGTTGTACGGGCCGTTGGCGGGGGGGCCTCGGGTAGCTTGTTGGGGGGGTGTGCGTGCGGTACTTGTGCGTGCGAGTTGTACGGGCCGTTGGCGGGGGGGGGGACTCGGGTAGCTTGTTGGGGGGGTGTGCGTGCGGTACTTGTGCGTGCGTGTGAGTTGTACAGGCCGTTGGCGGGTCGGGGGCTCGGGTACGCTTGTTGGGGGGGTGTGCGTGCGGTACTTGTGCGTGCGTGCGAGTTGTACGGGCCGTTGGCGGGTCGGGGGCTCGGGTACGCTTGTTGGGGGGTGTGCGTGCGGTACTTGGCTTTGCGATCGAGTTGTACGGGCCGTTGGCGGGTCGGGGGCTCGGGTTCGCTTGTTGGGGGGTGTGCGTGCGGTACTTGGCTTTGCGATCGAGTTGTACGAGCCGTTGGCGGGTCGGGGGCTCGGGTTCGCTTGTTGGGGGGGGTGTGCGTGCGGTACTTGTGCGTGCGAGTTGTACGGGCCGTTGGCGGGGGGGGGACTCGGGTAGCTTGTTGGGGGGGTGTGCGTGCGGTACTTGTGCGTGCGTGCGAGTTGTACGGGCCGTTGGCGGGGGGGGGCCTCGGGTAGCTTGTTGGGGGGGTGCGCGTGCGGTACTTGTGCGTGCGTGCGAGTTGTACGGGCCGTTGGGGGGGGGGGCTCGGGTAGCTTGTTGGGGGGGGGTGCGTGCGGTACTTGTGCGTGCGAGTTGTACGGGCCGTTGGCGGGGGGGGACTCGGGTAGCTTGTTGGGGGGGTGTGCGTGCGGTACTTGTGCGTGCGTGCGAGTTGTACGGGCCGTTGGCGGGTCGGGGGCTCGGGTACGCTTGTTGGGGGGGTGTGCGTGCGGTACTTGTGCGTGCGTGCGAGTTGTACGGGCCGTTGGCGGGTCGGGGGCTCGGGTACGCTTGTTGGGGGGTGTGCGTGCGGTACTTGGCTTTGCGATCGAGTTGTACGAGCCGTTGGCGGGTCAGGGGCTCGCGTACGGTTGTTGGGGGGTGTGTGCGTGCGGTACTTGTGCGTGCGTGCGAGTTGTACGGGACGTTGGCGGGGGGGCCTCGGGTAGCTTGTTGGGGGGGTGTGCGTGCGGTACTTGTGCGTGCGAGTTGTACGGGCCGTTGGCGGGGGGGGGGACTCGGGTAGCTTGTTGGGGGGGTGTGCGTGCGGTACTTGTGCGTGCGAGTTGTACGGGCCGTTGGCGGGGGGGGCCTCGGGTAGCTTGTTGGGGGGTGTGCGTGCGGTACTTGTGCGTGCGTGCGAGTTGTACGGGCCGTTGGCGGGTCGGGGGCTCGTGTACGGTTGTTGGGGGGGGTGTGCGTGCGGTACTTGTGCGTGCATGCAAGTTGTACGGGCCGTTGGCGGGTCGGGGGCTCGCGTACGGTTGTTGGGGGGTGTGCGTGCGGTACTTGTGCGTGCGTGCGAGTTGTACGTACCGTTGGCGGGGGGGGGCTCGGGTACGCTCGTTGGGGGGGTGTGCGTGCGGTACTTGTGCGTGCGTGCGAGTTGTACGGGCCGTTTGGGGGTGGGGGGAGCGCGGTCACGTAGGCTTGCGCAAGGGCTACACGTTTGGTATGTATTGATTACGCTTGCTGTGAGGCATGGGATACCGTACGGGACCATATTCATGCGCGACTAATTTGGCCCGTACGAATCGCGTACAGAGTTCCCCAACTGGATCGTACTTGTGTGGTTGTACGGCAGGTTTACAAATCGTACGGTTACATTTCCGAAGCCGAGTCGTACGGGGGCTTCGACTGTTGTTCGTACGGATGACTGATATTCGTACGGGAATATGCGCCACAGGATCGTACTACGCAGGTCGTATGGATTTTTACGATTCGTACGGATTCGGCTACGAATACGATGCGTACAGGGGGATTTTTTTACCGGATCGGAATCGACGCCCATGTGTATCAAATGTTGTCCTTTTCTTTACTTATTCCACAGGCTTTCTCTTCTACTAGAAACTCATATGGCACTCCTGCTTTTTTCTTCAGTCCTATTTCCAAGATGGACAATGTTAGCAGAATGCCGTTGCACCATTCATATACTGTGTCATTTTATTTTCTTTCTTTATACATATGTTTGAATTGTGTGTGTCCTCACAGTTTTGTTTTCCAGCGGGGGACTAACTGTGAAGTCTGGAGGCTGCTAAAGATTATTTAACTAGGTTAATCTAACTGTCATTTTCCTTCCATGACAGGTATTCTGGTCTCTTGGAGTTGCTAAATGCTATGCTTATCTCCCAGCATTTTCAATAATCCCCCTACCCATTTATTCATGAACTTCCTAACCCCTTTCCACATGCTGAGTGATCTATTATCTGAAACCCATTTCCCCTTTCAATATACTTCTCCCAGAATCCTTGTTTGCTGATTCACCTGCTCCTTTATTAATACGTTGACCGCATCCCTACCTGGGGTTATTAGGTTCACCAACACTTAGACCCTTTGCTAAAACCGCTGCATATACAGATACTTCTAGATATTCTTGGAGGTGGAAGACAAGGCATTTGTCTTCAAGTCAAAGAGACCGAGTGGGAGAGACTAAAGAGTGGACAATGGGGCAATTTATTTGTAATGGGACAGGTTTGGTGCCTAGCTTCTGTCAGTAGGAACACCATCTGTAAAACGGCCACCCGCTCCCCAATAAAATGCAGCACTAAAATGTCCATCTCTGTGAAATTTCACCCTTCGCTTTCTCCAGGCATTTTGAGACCTTCTGGAAGTGGACCTCTTCAATTGAGGGGACAGGAGAGTGGGCTGCTCTGGGGAATGGTAGACTCAGCTAACAGAGGTGGCTGCAGTGATGGTTGTGCTTTTCCCTTGGGTGGGCTAGATGTACACTGGAGGAATTGCTAAATAAATAACAAAGAGAGTGAGCAGGGAGAAGGCTCACTTCACAATCCTATCAAATTGAATAAACACTGAAAGAGAGCCTGCTATCAAAGTCCTAGATCCTGTGGTGCCCCTCACTTAGATGAGTTGGGAAACCCACTAGGTTTAAAAAAGAATCTGCACCCACTAACACTAGTTAGTGGTGTGCTTCTTCATAGGATTCCCACCGAGACACTTTATGCATCTGGGTGTGCTATGAAGAGGAGCAGGTTTGTTTGGTTTTACAGGGACCAACAGTATAAAATTACCTTAAGTTCTGCAACTACCGAAGGCAATTTTTATTAATGGGAACCTAAGGTAGGATTAATAACACAGGTGGATGTGCGAAGAGATTTTTATGATCTTCCGCATCTCAGGTCTACATGTTACATCCCTCCACCTAAAGATCCACAGGGTCAAATGGCTTTCTTCATGGCCAGAATATCCATATAACCATGTGTTACTCCTACTTGGCGTACACATTCACATTCCAACATGTGATACATACAAGATTGTTTGTAACTTACAATCTTCATTACCAATATTTGTATGTATCTGTAATGAGAAAAGTAAGACAGACATTATAAAGAATTTTTGGTAGCCGTTGTCATACTGTATTCTTTTAGCATGGACAGCACAATGCGTGCCTTCCATGCAGTCTATTCCATATATGCTGGACAACTAGGAACCAATAGGTTCTCTTGTGATTTCATTGTATTCGTAACTAACTGCATTATACTTTATTCAAGCCAGAACAGGGGATTAAGGCTACTTTGCCCGCACTGGTGACAAAATTCCTATAATGTGCATATGTGTGGGTGCTGGAGGTCTGGGACACAATCCCCTAGATCCCAAAATTAGAAAACAAGAAACTTGTTTTACAAATTAAATTACACAAGGTGACCCCGCACACTTCAACCGTAAATAATACAATGTAATGACTTTATATATGTGGTCACATTGACTCTCCAATTGTTCTCCCCAGAATTTCCAAAGTCAGATTTTTTCTGTAAACAGATTCTTTTATTCACAACTGATGATTAAAACCAATAGCCAACGAGTTTCGTCCGTGACCGGACTTCTTCAGGGCTACATTTAAAAACACAAAAATATAAACATATTTACATAAGGATAAAGATAATCCGTACAAAAATAACCCATACAATTTTTACATGGGTAAAGGTAATGAAAAAAACAGACATTTTATGATAAACATTGATCAGAAATAGACCTCGGTCTTATATCTCTTTTCCAGGGAGAACACATTGACAAGCTAATACATGTATATATGACAATCATGTTGTCAGAAGTTTTCATCTAACAAAGACATAGAACCAAATTTACAACAGTTTGACCCTTTTAGTTAAGAAGTTTTAAACAAAGAAATATCCAGAAGCAGTTTTTTAATATACAATTATCTAGTTAGTTTTAATCAAAGGATAAGAGCACAGACTTTGTGATATGATTCCATAATTTATAATCATAGAATACCTTTATTTAGAATTTTCTATATGTTACAGCTTCACATTGGTCTTCCCACTTGAAATTCACATATTCTGTAGGCGAATATTAAGAGTATTAGTATTTCATACAATAATCGTGTCATAAGTGGTGTGGTACCCCTAATTAACTCATCCTGTATCAATGATCATATAGTATATCACTAGTTTCTCTAAGTGGTCACATTTCACTTGATGAAACATGAAAACTACATTAATATTTGATGTTATGGCCTATTTTGTTTATATAGACACTTTGTTAAGCATCATTTCACCAAAGGGCAAAAGGGGAAGATATTAAACGTGTATTGGTAAACATAGACTCATTATAATTATCTATACAGATTAAGAAGCCAAAATAAGACCAATGAACAAAGAGGAGGTCAATTTGATCACTTACTTCAGAAAATAAATAAAGAAATCATGTTTTCCATATACACCAAGTTTCCAAAAAGTCCAATAAGATAGAGCGGTAAGGGCCTACAAGAAAAGAATTGAGAATATTCATATAGGTGTGACAGTCTGTCTGTCACAATGTAAAGTGCATATAAGATTTTATTAAAGTAAAAAAAAGGTGATTTCTAATTTTATCGGTCTTACACCGCCTACTGTATGATTTCTTGCATGCAACATGCAAAAATACATTGTCAATTTATAAATCTCTTTGACCAAGGTATTAGTTTGAACTAATGTCCACTATGAGCAACGACCACTGGATAAGATAGACGCTGCTCCCACCTTCACCAGTAGAGGTTGTGAATCCTCTATCAATTCTTTCTTTGTTTCCACACCTTTTCACTCTTATATTTTGATCTTTACCATTAAGGAAAGTGTGCATAGTGATCACAACCCACTGTGTATCTCAAACAGATGGCCCCTGGTAGTAAAGCTAATCAAAGATGGAGCAAGGGGTTCCTTAATAGCCGCTGAAGGGGGGGTGGGACTTGAGTGGGGTCAGATTATCCCAGGCCAGTTACTTGAGTCCCTGTTAACTCAATGTAGTAGGGAGTTTGCCACCTGCTTAGATACTGTGGCAATACCATCAAATATCTTGGTTGCTTTCGGAAGTATTTCTTCAGTTATAGTTATCCTACTGCCGGGTCCGGGAAAGAAATCACCTCATATAGGCCCAAGTGGTTTTGCCTCTGAGTTCCCCCGTGCCTCCAGAAGACTGAAGGACGCTATGAGCGCTACACCAAGAGACCCTCTCGCTGTCAAGAGACATCATAGACAACGCAAGACCGCACTGGCTAAGCACAAGTCTGCTTTGAAACAGGAGGCCTATTCAGAGGTGTTAGAGGTAGCACATTGGGTAATAGTTCCAAGTTCTGAAGCATTATTAACAGTCTCTTTTTGGCAGGCGATAGTGCCAATTTACTGGGCACCTATTCACTGAGGACGAGTGGCTAAGCCACTAGGAGGGCATGTTTCAGCTTGCTTCCATTCCGAGGGATGCCCAGGAATCCGTTGCAGGCAAGTCCGAGGTCATAGTCACTGTACCTGAAGCAAAAGCTGGTATTATGGGGTTATCTAAAAATAAGGCCCTGGTCCTGATGGGATCCTCCCAGATCTTTACATTTCTAATTTGGCATTCTGGGCACCTGTACTCAATCCTCAATGCCACGGTTAAGATCGGCAGTCCTGCCACTTGGGCTTTATGTACCATTGTCCCTGTCCCTTTGTTCAAAAAGGGAGACCAGGATAGCACTCATTGCTATAGGTCAATCTCTATTTTGGATTCTGTGGTACAGGTGGTAGGTCGTATGGTATTAGACAGATTTGTGAGCCTGGCAGACAGCAATAACATTCTGACAGAGGTCCAATATGGGTTATGCCCTGGTTTCTCAATGGTGCCCCAGTATCTGAACTTGTATATGGTCTTAAATAAGTACACTGTTGCCTGGTCTGGCACCATCTACCCAGCTTTCATTGATCTGTCTTCCACATTTGATCGCATCAATAGACCCAAGCCCTGGTAGATGATGCTCTCTATTGGCATCAATAAAGATAATGTCCTGTTCCTAAGGGACCTTCATCGAGATATTAAAGATGTAGTTTGTTACTCCAATGATTTGAAAGTTGACCTTTGAGTTCTCCATCCAGAGGGGGGTGCCAAGTGTGCATCTTGGCCGCTTTTCTTTTTAATTTGTATATCAACAATCTGGAGCAGGACCTCTTGTACTTAAAAACTGATTGCCCCCAGTTAGGTAAGCGAAGAGTGCCAGTCTTCTTGTATGCAGATGACGCTGTCCTCATGGCGCGGACAGCGAGGGGTTTACAACTCCTGTTGAATTCCTTTGTACAATTTATGGAGGTCCTGGACTTGTTGGTCAATCATAGCAGATCATTTGTAATGCAGATGGGTCTCCGACCAGCTAAGTGCTACACATTTAAGGTAGGGGTATGCTGATCGCCCAAGACTGACAGTTTTCCTACATGACGATAGTGTTTGACGAGGCCCTCAATTGGTGCCCTCTGACAAGTAAATAGAAGGGGAACCTGGGCAGGGCGATTGCCACTGTTTTTAATTTTGCCACTAGGTTGGGAAATACTTTTGCAGATTTTTATATTTAAATGCATTTCGAAGATTTCTTATGGTAGTGAAATCTGGGGTCACCATGAGCACCATTCTTTCCTCTCAGATATGTTGTCTTTTTGCCCCCTATTATTATGGATGAAAATCTGGAACAAGAAGGAATGTGCCCTTAATAAGGTAATTTTAAGGGATTGTCTGTCCCTCGATCATGTGAATAGTATCCCCTGGCTCAAGTACATCGGAGAATGCTTCTTCAGCCTGGGTAGGGCAAATTTATTCGAGAACCCAGAGGAAATTTGTAGTAGGGATATGACTTGGGTGAAGGAGAACTTTTTTAATAAGTGTATGCGTGCCAGAGAAGAAGTGGAACTGAGGAAGTCTAGTGTACATAGGTACCTCTAACTGAAAACTGGACCATCAATCAAACCTTTTGTCGTATGGTTTAAAACTAACCATGACCGTTTTTTATTGGCTAGATTCTGATTTAGATCTTTTTAATTTTCTCCTGGCCCATCCTTGCGAAGTTTATAGAGAGCAGTGCCTCCTACCTGGGGCAGCAACAAAAAGTCTCCACGGGATATTATGCACTTTTCAATCTTCTGTAGTTTTTATGAGGTTCATAGAAAGTTGTTTATCATTCTGTTTCTAAAAAAAAACTAGTTTTAGTCAGGTTAGAACTGCTTTTGTCTTTTTACAACTGCTTTCTAGCTACTCAGTTGTGCATGTTCTTAGTTTTTTAAGGGCTGCCATTAGGCTTAGGTCCAGCTGTAATTAACCCTTAGGACCCATTACCTGAATCAGTGATAATAGGAATTTTGTTCTATTATGATTTATGTCCATCATTTTGTATCTTATGAGCTTGTGACGGATGCTTTCACTACACCTGATATAGTTTTTACAATTATTCTTGTATTTTATGGTGCCCAGACAACGTCTTTTCCACAACTCTGACTTTTGCATGACATTGATCCTGGGTTTTTTTAACACCGTAATTATTTATGAATCCATTATGGTTATTCTGCACTGTTTTAGTATGTATCAGATGGAATTTTTTTTAAAGTATGTTTGTTTGACTTTTATGGTTTTGTTTGCAAAAACTGATTAAAGTGTTTAAAGTGAAGTGATCTATTTGAGATTATTTCTTGTATGTCAGACTTTTAAAAAATTATCAGTCATTCTGGTGGTATTCCTTTTACAAAGGATGTTGCTCTGGCTCTGCATATCTCCGTCCCCTAACATGCACATTTCAGCCCTGGGATGAGCTTCCCAGAGTCTTTAATGGCTTGGGGGCAGGTCACACCACCCGTCTCTTTTATGGATACAGCTGAGAGGGTGGGCTCCCCGCAACATAAACCTGATAAATATTCTGATTCGATGGGAGTCCCTCAAAATAGCACCATTTTATTTTCCTTCTGTTTCCCCACATGGGACCTAGGGGGTCAGGGTATCCCTACTCTGCCCCCTTATACCATTTTTCTTCTTTTGCTCAAGGTCGCAGGTCTAAGTTTTCGAGTCCTGTAATGGCTGCCAGCAACATATTTCTCATGTTGTTAGCAACCAATCAGAGTGCTCTCCCTGTGGGAGTCTGACACCCATGGAAGCAAGATGGTACAAGGGAGATAAATCTACCTGTGCCAACCAGAATGCTCAATTTTATAAACTTTTACTCCCTGCAAGAGTCATTTGATCCTCTCGTAGATGCAAACATCCAGATATACAATTTATTTACTCCTAGTTTCTTAAAAACTACTGAATGGATTCACAACAAATCACAAAAAGCACAATCTGGGGACCAAGATCTAGTTTCCTGCCAAATTTTGTGTAATTCCTTTCAGCATTTTTTGCTGTAACATTGTCTAAAAAAGTCATTTGAAAATGCATGGGGATTTTGTGTTTTTAGACCCCCTTTTTTCTCAGTCCCCTGCGTGACAGATCACCCTGAAACTTTCCATGCACAAACTAGTGAAAAAGTGGCACCTTTTTGGAAAGTTTTGTGGAGATTTGTCGAATGGTGACAAAGTTAGCAACACAATAAAAGCTTTTCCTATGGAAAAGCAATAATAACTATAACAACCTAGCGGTGACCACCACTAGATAATATATATAATAACACATATATATTCTACAGAGTGGCAGTAGTCATTTTGTAGTTATAGTCAGTGTTACCAGAGTTAAGAATTCCTCAGATTTTTCATGATGAATAACTTTGCACCTGTTTGTCAAATTTCCATTAAACTTTTAAGACCCATTCCCTTTCCTACATGTGCAGATTATGGAAAGATTTGTGGTTATTGGTCAAGGGGTAGCAAAGATAAAAGGGGGTTGCAAAACACGTTTGGGCACAAATGCATTTTTTTATGGACTTTGAACTTTTGCATCGGTGTCAAACGCCCAGTCGGATTTTGATTACATTTGGCAGGATTACACATTATGGTGTGCAGATCAACCTTTTAGGTAAGTAGGGTAAGTCTTTTGCAAGTCATAAGGTATATTGACTTGGTGATATCTATTTTTGTGGTACTTTTGAAAAGGTTTGCAGAATTGTGCAGTATTTTGTGGAAGTTTGATATTTTTCTTCTACCTATTACCCCTTTGTTAAAGTGGTGATTATTAGGAAAAAATATTTATATATTACTATATGTTTTTGTTTAAATGTACAGAGTACAACGGTCCTGCCTTAGGAGTTTCATAAATATGTTGCAAAATTCATGATACACTGCACTACAGTATATTTCACAAATATAGTGTACTCTACAGTGTATTTATAATTTTTAACATATTTAAATCTTCACAAAAAGGTCTCCAGATTACCATGGTTCTACCTAAAATTTATAGCGCTACTTTTTATTTTAAAAGTGCAGTTCTTCCTAAAGTAGGGGAAAAATATTTAGAAAATTCCAACTATATTTCACTAGCTATTATACATTTTGTAAAGTAGTGATTGGTAGGGAACAAATATAAATTCTAATACTTACCTATATATAATGCTCTAATCCAAAATGCATCAAAAATGTGCTGAAAAGTACATGGCTGGCGTTTACATTTTACAGCAGCCGATATATATTACTCAGTATTTTAACACGTATAGCATAACACTACTTACACTATTTACACATACTACCAAAAATTTGCATTAACACCTCATAAAATATACTCCTAGCACATGACATCTACATCCATTTCCCACTTTAATTTTACATGTATTTCACCACACTCCATTTCACTCTATGACATCTCAATCTACGCCACTCCACTCTACACTAATCCACTGTATGCCACTCCACTCTACACTAATCCACTGCATGCTACTCCACGCTACTCCACACTACCACACTCTTCTCTATGCTGTAAACCAATTCGGTGTACACTATTATGCTCTATGCCACTCCATTCTATGACACTGCAATATACACCACTATATTGTACGCCCAGTGACTTTAAGCTACTCAACACTTTGATATTCCACTGTACACAACTCCACTCTACAGCACTACACTGTATGCTACTCCACTCCATGCCACTCCACTGTATGCATCTTTAGTATATGCCATTCGATTCTATGACACTCCAATGTACAATATTACAGTGTACACCACTCAACTTTTCATCATTCCACTGTACGCCACTACACTGAATGCTAATCCACTTCATGTTGCTTTACTCTATGGCACGCCACTCTACACCACTAAACTCTGCACGATTCCACTCTACACCACTCCACTCCACTATATTCTATGCCACTCCACTCTGCACTATTAGACTGTACACAACATCACTGTAGCCAACTCCACTCTAAACCTCTCCACTCTGCAACACAGCACTCAACGCAGTCCCACTCTATGTCAATGCACTCTATGCCACTCCACTCTTCACCACTCGAGTCTAGGCGACTTCACTATGTGACACTTAACTCTGCCCCACTGCACTGTTTGCTATTCCACTATATGCAATTCTACTGTATCTCACTCCAATTAATGCTATTCCATTTTATTCCACTATAGACTACACCACTAAACTATACATCACTCTACTGTATCCTCTTCCACTGTACTTCACTCCACCAAATGCCATTCTACTCTACTCCACTCCATTGTATACCAGTCTGCACTACATCATTAGACTCTACTCTATTCCTCTCTACAGTACTCTATCCTGTGTCAATGAGGTCTACGGCACTGATCTGTACATCAATACAATCTATGCTACTCCAAATACGCTATTCCACTGTATGGTACTCCAATGTATGCCTCTTCACTCAAACCTATAACACTGTTTTCCACATCACTCTACTCTAGACCAATCCACTCTATGCTACTCCACTGTACACTATTCCACTGCACGCCACTCCACTCTATGCCACTGCAGTCTATGTATTCCACTATACACCACTCCAATCTATGCTACTCCACTCTATGCCACTCCACTCTATACCACTCCACTTTATGCTACTTAACTCTAGGCTATTCCACTTTACAACATGCCACTCTGCACCATTTCACTATACATCACTCCACTCTACACTATTACACTGTACACCACTACACTCTCCCCAACTGTAGTGTACCGCACTCTACTCTATGCTATTCCACTCTATGCTACTGCACTGTACACCACTACACTCTTCAATGCCACAGTGTACTTCACTCCGCTGTGCAGCACTTCATTCTTCACTACTTCACTGTACGCTATTACACTCTATGCCACTCCACTCTATGCCACTCAAATCTACTGTATTCCACTGTATGTCACTCCACTCTACGACACTGCACTCTATGCTACTACACTGTACGCCACTACACTGAAAGCTGTTTCACTCTACATCACTCCACTATATGCCGCTCCACTCTATGGAACTCAATTTCACGCAACTAAACTCTATACTATTCACCTCTATGGCACTCCACTCTACACTATTAGACTGTATGTAACTACACTGTAACCCACTCCATGCGAGCCCACTCCACTATAGAACCCACCACTCTACACTATTCCACTTTATGCCACTCCACTCCACTCTTCGCTACTCCAGTCTATGGCATTTTTCTGTGTATATAACTCTACCTTCCTATGTTCCACTATATATTTCATTCAACTTTACACCACTCCACTGCACACCACCCCATTCTATGCCATTAGACTCTATGCTATTTTGCTTCATACCAATACAGTCTATGCTACTCCACTGTACACCAATTCTGCTGTATGGAACTCCAGTGCACGCCACTTGACTCAAAGCTATTACACTGTACGCCACCCCACTCTATGCAACCCCATTAAACGCTACTCCACTGTATCCTGTTCCACTGTACACCACTCAACTGCAGTCATTCCACTACAGTCTACACTATTCCACTGTACACCAATACACTTCACTTCACTCTACTTTTTGCCACTCCACTCCACTTTACATTATTCAACTCTACGCCACTCCACTCTATGCCACTCTACTCTATTCCACTCCACTCTATTCCACTGTACAACAATAGACTCTACAACACTATACAATACTGTCCTCCACTATACTATACCACACTCCATTCTCAAAACACTCAACATTACAATTTGAAACACATTTTTAAAATATTAACCATTTACATTTAATTAAAAAAAAGCAAAGGTTAAAGCTAAGTTACAGTTCGGCAAACTTTATTTATTCTTTCTATACAAACCGTACTAAAACTATAAAAACTTTAGAAATTCTAAAGGTATAGCTATAACTTAAATTTCTAATGTGCACAACACCATTTATAACATACATTTTGTAATGTATGCATCACATACAATTTACTATATGTTGCATGCCACCGTACATAGTCTTGTCATATCACTTGTCACACTACCATGTACCGGTTATTACCTTGCATATTATAAAAGTTATAGCATGTGAAATCATAGCAACCCTAATAATACTTATTACATCTAATATGACATCATTTCTAAGAACACAGTGCCCATCTCTCTGTGGGCACTCAACTCGCCGCAGGCGCCCAACTCTCAGCAATGCACTGCCTTCATTTGTGGCACAAAGAGCAGCCATAGAAGGAACCACTAGGAGTCCAGCTGAAGAGCATAATCAAGGCTCCAGCACGGAGTGCTTTTAAAAAATATAACACGCTCTCTTGGGTTCATGGATTCTATGACCCAGGAGACTTAGGGCCTTGACAGTAGTCAGGCCATCAGCTGCTCTAGTCCCTAGTACTCAGTCAAGCTGATGGCGGATTGTCATTGGGATTTATATGTATGCAGGCTGACTAGCAACTGTTGTCAGTGGAGCATTTCACATGGTGGCTGCAGCACATCACAGCCGACAAGGCAGACTCCAGTGTTGGCAATTAGTACTCCATTGCTATAAGGTTGGCAGGGTTTCGCCAAGCATATTTAGATAATACAGTTGGTGTGGAGATCTCATAGCAGAGGTCTGACGACGGTGTGAGCCCGTGGCTGGATGCGGTGAGCATTGCACTGCTTTTGTGGCTGTAGTGGTGGTGCTAGCATCACACACCTGGTTTAAATTGCATAATTCTGAACACCTGCCTACTACACTATAAAACACACCCAATTTCAGACCATGATAATTTGCCATTATACAGCACCACAACACTGAAGCAGTTTGTTTTGCTGTTCTCACTGTTTTCTCCCTCTTTTTTAAATCTCAAGTGTTCCCTTGTGTACCTTTAACATAACTTAAGAATATAATTTTCTTCATGATGTTTGGCACCAATAAGCCCCATTTTACACAGGGACAATTGCCAGTCATGGTGGATGAAATCATAAAAGTAGAGCCACAATTGTTTGGAGCACAAGTCCAAATACACCCCTGTCTCAGAAAAGGATCATTTTGACCAGAATAGTTAACAGAGTGAATGCTGTTGCTAACAATCTGTGCACACGGGGCTGTTTTTCTCTGCATCTGCAATGCCTCAAGTATGACCTCGCAGCTTGGAGCTTCGAGCTCGGATTTCTGTGCAGTAATAAGACGTCGAAGGAGCGGAGTGGAATGGAGCGAGAAGCGAGAAGGAGCATAAAATCCACTACAGTCTGTACTATCAGTATTTATTGAGGCTGAAAATCTGTGTTTAGGAGTTAGTCTTTTGTTTTTTCTTTCACTTCTTGCGGAGAGTATTAGGGGATTTTGTACTTTCTTCCTCCCTTGCTGGCTACGGGAGGCTATGGAGGCTGAGTTTATAGGAAGGGCACCCAGTAGCAACTAAAAGCGCTCAGGGCAGAACATTTGAGTAGTTAAGTGACTGTAATCCAAAGTAATGTGAAGAATCCCGGTTTAGAGGCAACATTATCCCCGGAGGAGTATCTTTTTTGACATAATGGTCCTCTATAATAAATAGGTCTTCTTCGAGTAACCTTCTTTGGATTATTCGGTAAAGGAGTGACTTTTGAAAATCAAAACTACCCTATATTCACTCCAGTCACGGCACTTGTGCAGTGGGATTTATTTTGTTGGTTTTCTTGCGAGGAGTGTGCTGCGACCATAGCGGCGGGGTTAACAGTGGAGATTCAAGACGCGGCGCCTCTCCCGCAGGTGGGAGAGCCTCGAGAGGAGCAGGTTGCACTTTTGACCCAGCCGCATTGGAATTACACTGGGGACGTAGGGCTTCAGCCAGGCTCCCCATATATGGTGGCAGGGTTAGAGGAGGGTTATCTGAAAACCTTGAGAATAAAAGTAGGCATACAACAAGAAGGAGAGAGATACAAATATCCCCTGGAGAAAACTCGGATATTGACTGTGAGAATAGCAGGCAAGCCAGCACTATATATGCGGAACAGAGACGAGGAGGACAGGCTATTAGGCACATAGTGGATAAAAAGGAAGGGCTTAATACTAAATCAGTATCACAATACACTTTAAGGAGCACAGGTCGGGAGTTGTTGGCAGGTCCTGTAAGGGGTTCACCAAGGAGCTTAGATCTTGAGGGTTCAGGGGACCATAGTATAACAATAACCAGCAGAGTGCCCCTTGCAGGCTCCCCCCTAAATGATATAACACAAGTTCAGATAGGCTCAGTAAAATTAAAGTCTAGGCTTAAGTCAAAAAAGAAGGCCAAGGTAGCAAAAGAAGATCAAATAAATAAGGTAACGAGTTTAGCACCCTTGCTAAAAGATTATTTTAAGGTAATCCCCAGTACCCTTATTCTTAAACCGCGAGAGAACATGCAGGAAGGGGTTAACGGTAGTAATTTAGATGAGAGGGGTAACTAGCTCCTACTCCCCGAGGACGTATTATCTCCAAGCAAATACCAACTGTTAACGGAAAATTAATCAGAGAGGGAGATAGAGAGGTCTGAAACTACTGCACAGCAAGATCAACTGGAGGATATGTCATGTGTGGAAAAAGATGGGCCTGTCCTGGGGGATGATCAAGAAATCGGAAAAGAAAAAGACCAGAGCGAATTGGCAATATATAACAAAATGTATCTAAAAACGCAGACTTCAACCTTAGAACTTCCTTGAGCTCTCACAGAAGAGATGAAAAACAGATTTTAGGTTTTAGAGAAATACCAGGCAGAAATTAGGATATACTGTGGGAAGATGGAGGAGACGTTGGATACATTAGCTACCAGGACTACAGCGTTGGAGGCCTCGGTAGCTGAGCTAACTATAAAGGTTGATGAGAATGTAAAAGATTTAACAAAAATCAAAGCCCAAGAAGTCAGTCTTCAGGAGAAAATTGAGTCTATTGAAAACGCCCAGCGACGAAACAATCTTAGACTGCTTAAAATCCCTGAGGGAGCCGAGGGGGACAATATAAAGCAATTTGTTGTGAAATGAATAAAACAAACAACCAATATTGAATGCTCTGAACAGACATTTGCTGCCGATATTCAAAGAATGCATAGGGACCTCTTCACACAGAGCCCGAACAAAAGTATACCAAGAAAAATGTTGATTTATTTTTTAACCTATAGTTTGAAGGATGAGATACTAAATAAAGCCTTAAAGGTTAATTCATTAAGTGCATAAGGATTCACTTTCCAAATTAGGTCAGATGTCTCCTCCATTACCGTGTCCAGCAGTGGGAGCTGGGAAAATTGTTAGATCCTTTCAGACAGTTGGGTGCCAGGGCACAGCTAAAAATCCCAGCTACATTAAAGTAATGTTTAAAAATAAAATGCATACTTTTAGACGGGTTGAGGAGGCTAAAGCTTTGCTGTACCAAATGCAGCAAGAAACAACGGCTATAAAGTAATGAGTCAGTAGGGCCTGTTTTCTTTCTTTTAAGAAAAAAAAACTCAAAAAATAACAAACAAAATAATCAATCTTTAAGTTAGTTGTATTTTTTTTCTCTCCCCTGAATAGTAAGAAGCACAAGCAATCCCGACCAGGGAGGGGGTAGCCTCAAAGGGCCTTAAGGAAAACAATGGGAGTTCTTCTGGGGTGCACAGGAGAGGGAGGGGGGGATTGGCAGGGTCACCGGGTGGGAGCATAGGGAAAAAATACACACAAAAAAAGAGTCCGATTCACTATTTAAAATTACGAAAAGCTGTCTCTCCAATCTATCTCTCCAATCTTTATGAACTATGGCACAGACCTCAGTTGAACCTTCAAAACTTTTGAAGAAGCTAACATGGAATTTAAATGGGTTGAGGGTAAAACAGAGGATGGAGAGGGTATTTCAATATAAAGGATAGTCCCGAGCAAATTTTAATTTTACAGGAAACACACTTAGTTGAGGCTGAAATGAGGGGTCTATGTAATAGTAAAAATTGGATCAAGGAGGTCATTTGCAAAACACAGAAAACAACTACAAAAGGGGTAGCAATTGTCATAAAAAACGCCCAGCTATTTCTGTGGAGGGGACTAAAGTGGATAAGATGGGTAGATGGGCTGTAGCAAATGTTATTTTTTTTTCTCACAAATTCACGATCGCTGGTTATTACAGTCCAAATTCAGACAACCAGATCCATTAAAAAAAATATGTTATTACTATTTCAAGATCCCCTAATTCTTGCAAGAGACTTCAATTTAGTTTTAGATCCTGTGTTGGATAGGTCTCTAAAGAGTAGATCTTTACTGAGTAACACAATGAAGCAAATGGCGTGGACGGATATATGGAGAGAAAGAGTGGGAGGGAAAATAAGCTATACGTTCCATAATAAAAAACATGTTCATAAGTCTAGGTTAGATTTTTTTTAAATTAGTTTATCACTAAAGTCATGGGTATCAGAAATTAAACATCTAGGAGGACACCTTTCAGACCATGTAGCTGTAACGTTAACCATGAAAGTTCCAAATGCCCCAATAAAAACAAGATTGACTCTAGATCGAGCGATTCTGGTGGAGGAGGAGACCATAGTTAGACTAGTAGCGGAAACGGAGGCGTATTTTTCTACTAAGTTAGATGCCACTTCTATAGAGATAGTGTGGGATTCATACAAAGCTTATTTAAGGAGATGTATAACCTCAATCCAGATTGCAAGACAGAAGAAATACAAAAATGAAATTATGGATGTAGAGAATAAAATTCAAGAGTTGCAACAACATCCTACGACATCAAACGATATGGAACAAAATATCACTGAAAGATTATCATCTCTTAGAAGAAATTTGGCAGCGATATTAGATGCAAGACTCCAAAAGAGGTGCGAGGCGAGCAAGATGGCTCACTTTGAATACGTGGAAGGTTCCTGCAAACTTCTTGCCTGGAAAACTAAACAGGATCTAGGCAGAAGTAATATAAAGGAGGTGGTATGTAACTCTACTGGGAAATATGTCAAACCCCCGAAGATATGGAAGAGGTTTTTCTTCAAATCAGTGTATAGGGAAGAATTTAACCCACAGGCAGCCACAATTGAAGCATGATTACAGCGGTATCATGTAAATGGGATTAGTGATGACTCCTTTGATCATTTTATTAAATCTATATCACAGTACGAGATTAAGAAAGCTATAGACTCCGGTAAGAAAGGCAAAGATCCGGGGCCAGATGGCCTACCAGCAGAGCTATATAAAGCTTTAGCGATACCTTTGATACCCATAATGGATAAATTGTTTTCTCATATCTTCAAGGAGGGTGGGGTCCCCCTCCTGGTTCAAGGCAATGGTCGTTTTCATATTAAAATCTATGAAGTCCCCAAAACAATGCGATTCATACAGACCAATCTCTCTGCTAAACCTTGATTATAACATTTTTGTCATGGTTCTGGCAGAGAGACTGAATGTTATCATGAATGGTCTGATACATCAGGACCAAAAGGGTGTTATGAGAGGGAGAGGGCTGCAAGACTTAATTTATAATCTTGTTGGCTCTATTGATCTTGCAACCTTGCACAAGCTACCATTAGCTATCATTACATTGGATGCTACAAAAGCGTTCGACCGCGTGAATTGGGCCTTTTTGAGTAAGGTATTAGAGAAATGTAACTTTGGGGGAAGCTTTATCAGACTTATTTCTGCAATTTATAAAGCAGCAGTAATTAAAATACTAATAAATGGGAATCTCTCTTCTCCTATGCAAGTGCAAAGAGGCACGAGGCAGGGTTGTCCCCTCCCCCCTATGCTTTTCAATTTGTACATTGAATCCTTTGCAGAGAGTATTAGGTTACAGTATGACTTATTGCCTTTTAGATCTGGCAGTTGGGAGCAAAAAGTGTCACTATATGCCGCTGTTATTATGGTGTATCCATCTGATCTAGAAAGTACTATACCAATTGTATACAGATTAGCTCAGCAATTTGGTAACATCTCAGGATATGAAACTAATCAATCAAAAACTGAGTGTATGGCTTGGAATGTGAGTCTCTCTTCCTCTCAATTAAAGTTGAAAAGAGAAATTAGATATCTTGGAGTAAAAAGTTACACAGGATATTAATGATATACCTAACACAAATTTAAGTAAAATTGATAAGGAAATCTCTGAATCCTTAAAAAGCTGGGCATATTTACCTTTAACATTATTAGGAAGGGTCAATTTGGGGAAAATGATGCTGTTGCCAAAGCTGATCTTTCTGCTCCAAAACATTCCCCTTGCTTTTAAGGAAGAAAGTTTGAGGAAAATTCAGGCAAAAATGAATTCATTTATTTGGGCATCCAAGGGCATCCGAATTTCTTGGAAGAAACTTCGAAGAAGGAAGAACAAGGGAGGCTTATGTGCGCCTGATTTACTAATTTATGCATAGGTTTTCCAAATGAAGGCCGGGAAAATGCTTATGAATGAACCTGATCAGTCAGATATGGGTACCATGTTTAAGGAAATGCTCCATAACTTAAGGGAAGCATATCATGCATATCTGTATACATTTGGGGACCCACGCTTTTTCAAGAAAGTGCGTTTGAAAGTTTTAAAAGATCTAGCAACGAACTGGAGCAAAATTAGGAAACTTAAAAATTAGCTACTATAGTGCTTTGGGGCCAATATGGGATCCTGAATGGACAAAAGATTCATTCGTTTTGCCTTTAATGATCGCTGGGGCGAACTGTTGGGCCCATCTGATTCGGGAAGGATCTTTGATATCTGGGGAAGAGATGAAGCCCATCACCGACAATCAAATATCCAAATTCAAGTATCTACAAAGAAAAAGCTGGACTCAAAAGATTGGAATACCGATTGGCTTTGCAAATATCATAGAGACTAAACTGAGAACCAGACAGCAAAATAAACAGGAAGCAGCAAATCTCTACTGGTGTTTGATTGATTTGATAGATGGCGACTTTACACTGCCAGCCCTACTGTGGGGAGACTACTTGCCAGACGTCGATATGGAAATATTATGGCAAGTATCTTTTGAAATATTATATGCTGCAGTGCAAGCTGCAAATTTAAGGAGAAATCATCTCTTCTCTCTTCACAGAGTCTACTGGTCACCTTTGAAATTAGCTAAATTTGCAAAGGATCCTACTCCATGCTGTCCAAAGTGTGGAAAAGAAAAAGCTAATGATGAACATAAATTCCTAAGTTGCCCTATAATTTAGAAGTTTTGGGAATCTGTGTTAAAAGGTATGGAAGGAATACTTGGAGTCGATATACAGGTGAGCACCTCTCTATTTTTCTTTGGTCTCCTCAATGGGTATGAAAGTCTATCATTAGATTTTAACAAGCTGTGGTTTTATCTTATTTTACTGGCCCAACGAGAAGTTTGCAAATGTTGGATTAAAAGCACCCCCCAACCTTCTTAGATTGGGTAAACGCTATTAAATACGTAATGAAATTAGATGTAGTCACATGTCCTTTGCCTTTTGGGGACCCTGTATTAGGTGGTTTGACAATCTTTAGATCAAATTGGGGGTAGTCTTTTGTCCAATGATTATGCCTCTACATGGATATACTTCACCACTCAGGTCAGTTCTAGGGGCAAGCAGAAAGAAATGTGGAACTGACCATTTTGAGAGGTTCTGTGTAAAGTGCAACCCATTAAGATCAGAATTTCTCTGCTGGGGCCAGCATGAAGGGGGAAAGCAGAGAAAAGCAGCGAGGGACTGAAAAAAAAAACAATCTGTGCACACAGGATGAAATTGGGAAGCAGTGGAATGATTTGTGGGGGATAGTAGGTTCCTTGGCCTCAAAGCAGCAAATAATGGCCCAGAGAAATTGTGTTGGTTCTCCCAGCCCCCCCATTATATCTCATACCCTGGGAGGAGAAGGTATTGTCCATCCTACATCCTGACGTTTTGCCAGAAATCCCTGGTGGATTGGAGACCGGTGAGTAATGCATTTAAATGTGTCTCCGAAAAACAAATCTCCTACTTGCTTTGACATTAACTAATGCTAATGTGTCATGCACAAATGTTTTCGACATAGAAACCTAAGTATATCAGCAACATCTTCTTTGTCTTGCTTGTTTGAATGTAATGAGTTGTATTTAACATAACAGCTTTCAATTGCCAGTACATTCCACAAGATGGTATGGTGCTTGTAAGTGTTTATACGTCAAATAACATAGATATGTTTCCCATATTAACTGTCAGTTCTCTTACAACTGCAGATTTACAAAAGGTATGTGCAAGTTACAATTTTGCAAGCGTTGTGAATGTTGACTTAAAAAACTACAACTACCAAGCCATAAAAGATTGCAAATTCTCCCCCATTTCAACAAATGTCCCCATATGCCAGTGTCATCCAGTGCATTCTTATGAAACTTGTTTGTGGTGTTGTTAGATTTGTGCCATATTCTTGTCATGTAAGTGAATTGAGGTCATTAGTACCACAAAACAATGTTTGTTGACCCAAACAGTATATGCCATCTAAGGTTTAATGTGGGGTACAAGTGGCTTATCTCAAAAGTGAAAAATGTACTGTTCACATGAGGACTAATGCTAAACATCTCTCTGATTTGTGCAAATGTTGGTCTCTTTTTGCCGGCTAGGCATGGGAATGGTGAATTCTGCATTTCTCCTCTCTACTGTGCTGTGTTGAATGGTTGCTACATTTCAGCTATACTTAGTAATGCATCTTTTATCATTTCAGGACATCTGCTTATCTGTTGATTACAAGTACTTATATATGATGCATAAACTGTATGTGTACTAAAGGACTTTGTACACTGAAATGTTCAATCAAGATAGATATGCAAGTATTTTTTTCCCTTTCAGGTGTCTACTTTATAGTTGTTCACAACTCATTGGATAAGTACTCTACACTTTTACTGACACATGTTCTCTTACATTCCTGATAGGTCTAACTGCCACAGCATGTGGCCAAATATCTGCTACTCCGGATGACTCAACTCCAGGCGACGAGCAAACTTCTGGGGATGTTTCCAATGCAGACACTTCAGATGAACACAACACCTGGTTAATCACATCAGCTTGGGCACATTGATCCGTTGAGTCTCACCAGCTTCACAACTACACCTTCCTTCCCAGATGTTACAACACAACAGCCAACAGCTCCCTCAACTTCCTGTGGAGGAAGTGCAAGTTGCACCATCTTGTGTCATCCCCCAGTCCTGCCTGGTGGTGAGACAACACTACCACCACTATCATTACCTTCAGGCCAGGCATAAACCAGTGGGATGGGGTACATTGTGCCACGCCCATAGATGAGTGGAGTAAGTGGTAGTAGGAGTGGGTCTGGGGGCCAGCATAGTGAGGCCACTGGAGTCAGTATCACCCAGTCCAAATGTGATGCAGTGAGCACAACAAAATTCATTCTATTTATTTATATGTTTACTTACCTGTATTTGGGCGTATCGCGTAGTTTACTACCCCCCACCCTACCCATCCACCACCCCACCCCTCCATCACCCCATGTCACTGCCCAACAGCACTCCTACCACCGACCGCTGCTGCTCCCCGCCCAACCTGGCCACACCCACACTCCTATAAAGAGTGCGGTCTCCTTAGCCCCAGGCACCTCACCCCCTGCCCTTTTCACCATGGCTGTACTCAGTGAGGAGGCTGTTGGTCCCCTCCTCACAGTCACTGTAGGGAAGACTGCCCTGCTGAATGCCATGCAGGCACTTAGCTCCCAGATGCAACACATGTCAGCTTTCCTGGAAGGCATTCTCAAAGGTATGCCCTACAGTGGTCATTTCAGGGTCTGGCCTCCTCTCTGACCTCTGCCTTGCAACCTGCCCAGATTCCTGGCCAACCTCCCCTGTTGCCCAGTCGAATCCAAAACACACTCAAATGAACAAGTGACCTACCTTCGGTAATACATTATACATTATAATACATAATTCATTAATACAGGAGCTAATCCTAGCGCCCTGTCTAAACAATTGGTTCCAAGGGCTCCCCTGTCTGGCTTAACCATCACATCAATAGGTTTCAATGGGACACCTTCCCTTAGCCCACTGTCACAACCACTTTCATTTCATGTTGATAAATGTTCTGCTCCATGTTCCCCTAACACGCCGGACAATATTGTGGGTCTCGACATGCTCATGCATTTCAGGGCTATGATACGCTGTTCCCCAGAAGGTGTGCATGTCATCTTGAATGACAACTATCCCTTCATTGAAAAATCTTGTCTTGTTAGAGAAGATATTGCACTAGATTCACTCCCTAGTACTTTGTGGGCTATGTCACACACAGATGTAGGACAAATGGTTATCCCACCAGTTCATATTCACATGGGGGAAGGTGCTTCATTGCCTCGGTTACCTCAATATAACATTTCTCGAGAAGGCAAGGAGGCATTAATACCAATTGTTCAGGATTTGATTGAAGTGGGGGTTGTGGAAGAGGTCCCTTACAATATTTGCAAGAGCCCTATCCTTCCTATCTTAAAGAAAGACACTGATACTAAAGTATACAGACTCATCATTAACTTGCGAGAGGTTAATAAGATCGTGGTGCCCCAATACCCTGTAGTCTCTAACAGCACAACTTTACTTACCATGGTTCCTCTGACTGCTACTACATTTTCAGTGACAGATCTGAACAATGATTTCTTTCCGATCCCTATCCATCCTGATAGGCGGTATTTGTTCGGCTTCACTTTGAATAATAGATCTTCCAGATTTTGTAGAGTTCCCCAAGGTTATACAGAGAGTCCAAGTATTTACAGCCAAACGTTAAAAAGACAACTTGATTCTTTTCCTGTGCCAACAGGGGTGGCTCTTGTACAATATGCCTATGACATCTTGTTGGCAGCTGATACTCCTGAGCAGTGTGAAGAAGGAATACTGTCATTGCTTTAATTTCTTATCTCACATCATCACAAAGTCTCTCAGAATAAATTGCAATGTTGTAGACAGAATGCTACCTATTTAGGTCACCTTCTGTCTAAGGAGGGATGTGCACTTACACCTGACCACATTCAAGCTATTCTATTTTAGACACACTTGCGCTCTGTACTCAGAATGATGTTTGTGCATTCATTGGTCTTACTTCTTTTTGTAGGCAATGGATCGCTAGCTTCTCACACATTGTTAAAACTGTATTGGCCCTTCTGACGAAAGACACTCCAATGCCCCTTCCGTGGACGGCTGAATGTGAGAATGCTTTCCAACAGTTGCTTCAAGCTCTCTGTTCTGCACCAGTATTAGGCACCCCAGACTACACTAAGGCTTTCACACTCGATGTACACGAGAGGGATGGTTGTGCGCTTTCAGTTTGAGTACAGACACACAGTAATAAGCAGCAGCCTTGTGCATATTTTTAAGCTGTCCTTGTGCAGTCGCTCGTGCGTTGCCTGGGTGTTTCCGTGCTGTTGCAGCAGCAGCTGTGTCCATACGTCAGGGTAAAGGGATAGACTTGTCACACAGATTGCTTGTGTTAGTATCCCATGCAGTTGATGCCTTTTTGAACCAAACCTAAATGCAGCATTTAACTAGTGCTCGTTTGACAGGATATGAATTGACACTTTTTGCTCCTCACATCACTCTGAAAAGATGTTCAACTCTGAATCCGGCTACTCTGTTGCCATAGCCAGCGACTCAGCCCCAGTCACAAGAGCCTCATGATTGTATATTCCTTACAGAGGAACAGAAAAAGGGTTGTGTCAACTTGCAAGATATGCCCCTCTCAAATGTTAATGGAGAACAGTGGGTTCATAGGTCCTGTTTGAAATTACCAGATGGCACGACATCAGCTGCATATGCAATCACAACACTTCAGACGGTAGTTGAGACAGCTCGTATTCCACAGAAGTCAGCTTAGGCAGCTGAGCTAATAGCCCTGACGAGAGCATGTGAACTTAGTACTGACTTGTCTGTTAACATCTACACTGATAGCTGCTATACTTTCGCAGTGGCTCATGGGTTACTCCGGAAGGAAAGGCTTTCTTACATTCAATGGGATGCAAATAGTGCATGGAGAGTTGGTGCACAATCTCCTGCCTGCCTTGACATATCTGTAGAAGATAGCGATTGTTAAGTGTAGTGCACATAAGAAGGTGAAAGATAGAATAGGACAAGGCAATGCCTTCGCAGATCACATAGCCCTTGAAACTCTAATGCAGCGAAGCACCACATCTATGTACGTGGTGATGTCACAGGCTGAACGTTGGCATGATGCCAGGCAGGAAGTGCTAGACATGCAGAGATTTGCCTCTACTGAAGAACTTGAGCAATGGTCTAAGGAGGGAACGTTGGATGATGAGGGCTGTCGGAGAAATAAAGATATGACTAAGTGGCGATTGCCCACAGCCTACTTACATTCTATGATTCTTATGGCACAGGGGCTGGCACATGTTTGAGCCTCCTCATTAACGAAGCTGCGTACGCAAGTTTGGGAGCATCCAGAGATTACCAGCATGGCTAAAATGATAGTGCAGTCCTGCTTGATATGTCTTCAGTAAAATCTTGGAAAAGGGATACGAACTCCTACAGGAGGGTTTGCTACACCAACTGCACCTTCTGAAGCTCTGTAATGGATTACATCCAGCTTGATTAATTTGAAATATGTCCTAGTGGTGGTATGTGCCTTCAGTAAGTAGATAGAGGCATACTCTATGAAGGATAATACAGCTCTTACTACAGCAAAGGTGCTTCGAAAAGAATTCTTCCCCAGATTTGGTGTTTACACATTTTTGTGGAGTGACAACGGACCCCATTTCATTGGGCAAGTTGTTGAGTATGTCCTGAAAGGATTAGGGATAAAGCAGAAGTTTTATGCTGCCTTCTACCCACAATCAGCAGGGCTACTGGAGTGATACAATGCTACCCTCAAGCTGAAGCTAGCTAAAATTCAGGCTTCTACATCCTTGAAATGGCCTGACGCACCACCCTTGGCATTGTTGTCCTTTAGATCAGTGCCACATTCATGATCTGGCATTACACCGTATGAGGTGGTATTTGGAAGGCCTATGAAAATTGGGGAAATTCTTAAGACATGCCCCACACATGATGTACCTTGTGTCTTGATGAGTGACTACCTATCACAGTTGACTGACAGCTTGATTTCTATTCATCAACAGGTTCAAGAAGCTCTTCTAACAGGTCAAAAGGTGAAGGCCACAAACTATGGCCCAGCAATCATGTGATGATCCAGTCCTTCCAGAGATCGAGCAGTTTGGAACCTAGATAGTGCGACCCAGAACAGGTCCGCCTAGCGACGAGAACTGCAGTCCGAGTGACAATTAGGAGGAACTGGGTGCATTCCACCCACTGCAAAAAGTTTCTGTCTACCTTGGTGGAAACTACTGACCTGGTCGACCATCCAGACATCCTGGACACAGAGAGAGGCCAAGCTACATCACCTGAATAACCTGAGGGAGACTTACCGGACCACACGATCCCTGGTATATCCCGATACCAACTGCTACCCCGGAGAGAAACTGCATCGCTGAAAGAGACTGGTTGAGCAACCGTCCTGGGTTTGTGATAGACTGATGTGGTGAGGGGGTATCATTTTGCTTAGTGACACCCGTCTCAGCCCTCAGTGAAGAAACCAATGGCTGCCCAGGACTTTAGAGCTCCATCTGCTTTGTTGTTTCAGCATCAAGAGACTATGCCTGTGAAAGAGATATTGACTCATTATGGCAGTAATTTCTTGGGTTGTAGAGGAAGTGGCTCCTGCTTGAGGAATTCTGACTGCCACTACCCCAGCACCCATTGAGCATCACTACTTTTCTCTCCCATATCATGAGCAGAAACATCGACAATCCTGTCTGAATAATACATTCATCCAGATGTTACACCACACACATAATGCTACCACATTACCAACTGTAGGGTGTGTGGAATGATGGCTGCTCATCAGACAAAGGGAATTAACACCTTTCATTCCTTTGCCATTCTCACACAGTGGTTCTTGTCAAGCCTGGTTCGCACTTTTATTGGCTTTTAAAGTGGCTAATATTACTGATTTTGGTGTAGGGAGCCTAAACTACTATCTTAATAATGCGTGCTATCCTGATGAGGAAGGCGATCCGCATGCTAAAGGGACTATATGGGAGATGGAGGAGTACCGATGAGGAAATGCTTCTACACATTATGTTTACCCAAATACTTGAACATCTAAGGGTAATGGACATCCTGTTATAGCTTTCACTAGTGCCCGAGCAGATT